>NW_015506410.1:203590-220746 GCF_001515645.1 Sinocyclocheilus grahami
GAGACTGACCGGCCGATCACCGATCCGGGCCAATCATGAGGAAAATCGGCTGATTCCGATCCCTGGTCGATCGATCGGTGCATCTCTACTAAAAACCAAAAAATTGTGCACTGAAGGCCTTATTTATATACCCTAAATAAGGATAAATTATATTGGCATAACGCATCTCCGAAATAATCGCATACACAGATGGACGCTGCCATTACAGTAGTCAGCGCCGAACAACAGGCAGATAAAATATAAACTGAGGTTACAAAAGTGATTCAGTCAAGATCAGTGAGGGATTTTCTTTTCTTTTGTTCTTTGATTAACATTGATGACTGGCGGCAGCGGCTGCTGTCAATGCACGGATCCAATACACCCTTGTTTTCTTTCTCAACTCTTTAAGTTCACTTAAGACATAACCGATTGTATTTATGGGATTTTTTTATATAATTCTGTGTGTATGCGAGAAAGAGAGCTCAGTCCAGTGTTCGCGTATAGTGGCGGCTTTTGTGTGTGCGCTTTGTGTGTGTGAGAGTGAGTGAGTGCGTGCACAGCACAGAAAACAGCGCGCGAGTGCAGAAGTCAGTTCTATTTCGTCTTCTTGCAGTTGAATCTTTTGAAATCACAATAAATGTGCATACAGAAATCGAGAAACAGAATCGAAATGTAATTTTATAACAAGTAATTTGATTCCTCGCCTTATGCATCTGATCTGATTTCCGAAATTGGAATAGCTTTTCGATTCCTAATCCTCCTACTAAATTATTTCTTTCTTGCATGCAAAAAGACCTTTATGGTGACTATGGGGCTATGTAAAATATTTTTTGCAACTTACTAGGTTTATCATTTGTCATTTTTTTCTGAGAATGTCAATAATCGTCTGTTACCCAACTGTTGACATCGACATACTTACGAGACATCGTCGATATACGATAATATCGTCATATCGCCCAGTCCTACTGTCCACTTTGTAAAATCTTAAAAGGGTTTAAATTTGGTATCATTCTGCTGGACTTTAAAGGGATAGTTTACTCACTTACTCACTATCAAGTTTCTCCAAACCTGTATGAGTTTCTTTCTTCTGTTGAACACAAAAGATGATATCCAAAGGTAACCAAACAGCTGATGGTAGCCATTGACTTCCATAGGAATTTTCTCCACACTATGGAAGTCAATGGGTACCGTCAACTGTTTGGTTACCAACATTCTTCAAAATATCTTATTTTGTATCCAACAGGTGAAAGAAATTAATACAAGTTTGGAACAACTTGAGGGTGAGTAAATGATGACAGAACTACAGTATCTCTTTAATAGCCGTAATGACAGTGACAACTGATAATTTACCTCAGATCATGAAAACTTAAGGGAAACAATGACGAGCGTCTTTCCCATGACAAATAATGTATCAGTCAATGAGTGTGTATGTGTGATGTTAAAATGGTTTAATTTCTATTTCGTCTTCTTGCAGTTGAATCTTTTGAAATCACAATAAATGTGCATACAGAAATCGAGAAACAGAATCGAAATGTAATTTTATAACAAGTAATTTGATTCCTCGCCTTATGCATCTGATCTGATTTCCGAAATTGGAATAGCTTTTCGATTCCTAACCCTCCTACTAAATTATTTCTTTCTTGCATGCAAAAAGACCTGTATGGTGACTATGGGGCTATGTAAAATATTTTTTGCAACTTACTAGGTTTATCATTTGTCATTTTTTTCTGAGAATGTCAATAATCGTCTGTTACCCAACTGTTGACATCGACATACTTACGAGACATCGTCGATATACGATAATATCGTCATATCGCCCAGTCCTACGGTCCACTTTGTAAAATCTTAAAAGGGTTTAAATTTGGTATCATTCTGCTGGACTTTAAAGGGATAGTTTACTCACTTACTCACTATCAAGTTTCTCCAAACCTGTATGAGTTTCTTTCTTCTGTTGAACACAAAAGATGATATCCAAAGGTAACCAAACAGCTGATGGTAGCCATTGACTTCCATAGGAATTTTCTCCACACTATGGAAGTCAATGGGTACCGTCAACTGTTTGGTTACCAACATTCTTCAAAATATCTTATTTTGTATCCAACAGGTGAAAGAAATTAATACAAGTTTGGAACAACTTGAGGGTGAGTAAATGATGACAGAACTACAGTATCTCTTTAATAGCCGTAATGACAGTGACAACTGATAATTTACCTCAGATCATGAAAACTTAAGGGAAACAATGACGAGCGTCTTTCCCATGACAAATAATGTATCAGTCAATGAGTGTGTATGTGTGATAATGTTAAAATGGTTTAATTTTTGCTTATTTGATTATAAAGTTGAATTTTGTTTCAAGTGCAAGTGTTGTTCTGATTGGCAGTGATTTGTGATTGATTTTGACACAGCCTGTGGCCTTATCATGTCTGTGTCTACAGACAAATTGCTTGTCTTTGGAATCTTATCGTGTCTGGTTAGAACACGGTGTAAATCTGAATCCATGCTTAACAATTCAGTTGTCATCCATGTGCAAACTCAAGCCCAAAAACAATAACATGACTAAACAGAGCCTAAAATTCCCAAGTTCCAACATCTAATCCGGAGTAATATGAGAACAGCGAAAACACTTTATCAGTCCTCAAACCCTGACAGGTTCAGGCAAGTCAAAACACAGAGCTACAGCCAGATACACAGCTCTTTGTGCTAAATTATTGTGTGACATTAAACAGTACCCAAAACCCAATCTTATCAAATGTCAGTATAGCGTTCCAAAGAGTACATTTCCAACTGAGATCCAGTGGAAAACAGCAGTGAAAGAGCAGTCGGGGGAGTGTTTCTGGAAGATGTACAAAGCCTTAGACACATCAGTGGGTTTTCTTTAGATATTAAAGTGTTGGGAGGCAAAACCAGCTCAAAAGAACAATAGCACACAGTTCAATCAGAAACCCCTTGACGCACTCTTATAACCAGCAGAGTTCCTCTCCAAACAAGCTTTCCTTGATTGTGATGTACAGGATGGAACCGGGTGAGGACATCATAAAGAACACTACGTGTGATAGTGAGAGATTAGTGACATCACAGCGATGATTCAGCGCATGAGTAGCGCATCCTTTGTAATGTTGACACAGATGTAGTTGATACACAATGTTCTAAATATCATAGTAGGAAGATCTGAGATAACAGCTTCATCAACATGAAGCAAAATGAACCATTGAAACAAATGGTTTCAAACATCCATCCACTGATGCTTTTGTTTTTGGGGGGAACAACTATTGGTTCTTTCAGGTTTCAGTGGGAAAGCGGGTTGATCCGCACCTCTCCAACATTCATATGGAGGTATCTGGCTCTTCCAAGAGAGGAGAAACGTAATGGGGCGCTCTTGTCTTTACAAACCCCAAACAGTGGCTCCTTTCATTGACAACATTAGCAGGGCTTTTCAGCCCCTGTTATGAATTTGAGCACGGCTGAATAATAGAGGCGAATAATCAGACAATGGCAATGGAGTCTGGATCTGGGCACGTCGCCCACACATTCCAGCAATTAGGACCATCACATCCATAACCACATTATAAAAGGTTGTCTAGTCAATGTCTAGTCCAAAAGACAGCAGAGTTTTTTTTCAGCCACTCTTGAAAATAGAGTGAATAAAGTGAAAGACGACTCGAATGGAAAAGCAGAGGCATGCAATGAATCACCCAGGTCCAATGGGCCTCATTGACAGCACTTGACAGATACTGTCTCCATCAGCTTGGCTGCAACAGATGGATAGTCCACAGCACCATTAGTATGAGCGGTGACAGATATAGAGTTATTTCTATTTGTGAAGGGTTGGTGGAAGTTTTGTCAGGCATTTCCCCAGGCAAACTGAACAGCCGCTGTATATGAAAGGTCTGTATGACTCCACTCTGAGTGATGATAAATCTATCATCATGATATAAATGAAACTCATGCTATGTTTTAAGGGAAAAAGATAGAATGACAGACAAAAGCACAGATAAACAAAAACAGAGCGACTGACAGACAGACGGATAGACAGATAGATACTTGGATGGACGGACAGATGGCAGGCAGGCAGGCAGGCAGACAAACAGATAGATATTTGGACGGATGGACAGACTGATGGATGGATGGACGGATAGATAAATAGATAGATAGATAGATAGATAGATATTTGGACAGATGGATGGACTGATGGATGGATGGACGGATGGATGGATGGATGGACGGATGGACGGACGTTCATTGACAACATTAGCAGGGCTTTTCAGCCCCTGTTATGAATTTGAGCACGGCTGAATAATAGAGGCGAATAATCAGACAATGGCAATGGAGTCTGGATCTGGGCACGTCGCCCACACATTCCAGCAATTAGGACCATCACATCCATAACCACATTATAAAAGGTTGTCTAGTCAATGTCTAGTCCAAAAGACAGCAGAGTTTTTTTTCAGCCACTCTTGAAAATAGAGTGAATAAAGTGAAAGACGACTCGAATGGAAAAGCAGAGGCAAGCAATGAATCACCCAGGTCCAATGGGCCTCATTGACAGCACTTGACAGATACTGTCTCCATCAGCTTGGCTGCAACAGATGGATAGTCCACAGCACCATTAGTATGAGCGGTGACAGATATAGAGTTATTTCTATTTGTGAAGGGTTGGTGGAAGTTTTGTCAGGCATTTCCCCAGGCAAACTGAACAGCCGCTGTATATGAAAGGTCTGTATGACTCCACTCTGAGTGATGATAAATCTATCATCATGATATAAATGAAACTCATGCTATGTTTTAAGGGAAAAAGATAGAATGATAGACAAAAGCACAGATAAACAAAAACAGAGCGACTGACAGACAGACGGATAGACAGATAGATACTTGGATGGACGGACAGATGATGGATTGATTGATGGCAGGCAGGCAGGCAGGCAGGCAGACAAACAGATAGATATTTGGACGGATGGACAGACTGATGGATGGATGGACGGATAGATAAATAGATAGATAGATAGATAGATAGATATTTGGACAGATGGATGGACTGATGGATGGATGGACGGATGGATGGATGGATGGACGGACGGATGGATGGACGGACGGACGGATGGACGGACGGATACTTGGACGGACGGACAGATAGATAGATAGATAGATAGATAGATAGATAGATAGATACTTGGACGGATGGACGGACGGACAGATAGGCAGACAGATAGATAGATAGATACTTGGATGGATGGACGGATGGACGGACGGACAGACAGACAGATACTTGGACGGACTGATGGACGGACTGATGGAAGGATGGATGGATGGATAAATAGATGAATAGATAGATAGATCCACTCTGAGTGATGATAAATCTATCATCATGATATAAATGAAACTCATGCTATGTTTTAAGGGAAAAAGATAGAATGATAGACAAAAGCACAGATAAACAAAAACAGAGCGACTGACAGACAGACGGATAGACAGATAGATACTTGGATGGACGGACAGATGATGGATTGATTGATGGCAGGCAGGCAGGCAGGCAGGCAGACAAACAGATAGATATTTGGACGGATGGACAGACTGATGGATGGATGGACGGATAGATAAATAGATAGATAGATATTTGGACAGATGGATGGACGGACGGACGGACGGACGGACGGACGGACGGACGGACGGACGGACGGACGGACGGACGGACGGACGGACGGACGGACGGACGGACGGACGGACGGACGGACGGACGGACGGACGGACGGACAGACAGACAGATAGATAGATAGATAGATAGATAGATAGATAGATAGATACTTGGACTGATGGACGGATGGATGGATGGATGGATGGATGGATGGATGGATGGTTGGATAGATAGATGGATAGATAGATAGATACTTGGATGGACGGACGGACAGATAGATAGATAGATAGATACTTGGATGGATGGATAGATGGATAGATGGATAGATACTTGGACTGATGGATGGACGGACGGACGGACGGACGGACGGACAGACAGACAGATACTTGGACGGACTGATGGATGGATGGACGGATGGATGGATGGATGGACGGACGGATGGATGGACGGACGGATACTTGGACGGACGGACAGATAGATAGATAGATAGATAGATAGATAGATAGATAGATACTTGGACGGATGGACGGACGGACAGATAGGCAGACAGATAGATAGATAGATGGATGGACGGACGGACGGACGGACGGACGGACAGACAGACAGATACTTGGACGGACGGATGGACGGATGGATAGATAGATGGATAGATAGATGGATGGATAGATGACGGACCGACGGATGGATGGATGGACGGATAGATAGATAGTTGGACGGATGGATAGATAGATAGATAGATATTCGGACAGACAGACGGACGGACGGACGGACGGACGGACGGACGGGGATGGATGGATGGATGGATGGATGGATGGACGGATGGATAGATATTTGGACGGACAGACAGACAGGCAGACAGATAGACGGACGGACGGACGGACGGACGGACGGACGGACAGACAGATAGATAGATAGATAGATAGATACTTGGATGGATGGATGGATGGATGGATGGATGGATGGATGGATGGATGGATGGATGGATGGATGGATGGATGGATGGATGGATGGATGGATGGATGGATGGATGGATGGATGGATGGATGGATGGATGGATGGATGGATGGATGGATGGATGGATGGATGGATGGATGGATGGATGGATGGATGGATGGATGGATGGATGGATGGATGGATGGATGGATGGATGGATGGATGGATGGATGGATGGATGGATGGATGGATGGATGGATGGATGGATGGATGGATGGATGGATGGATGGATGGATGGATGGATGGATGGATGGATGGATGGATGGATGGATGGATGGATGGATGGATGGATGGATGGATGGATGGATGGATGGATGGATGGATGGATGGATGGATGGATGGATGGATGGATGGATGGACGGATAGATAGATAGTTGGACGGATGGATAGATAGATAGATAGATATTTGGACGGACAGACAGACAGGCAGACAGATAGACAGATAGACGGATGGATGGACGGACGGACGGACGAGATAGATAGATACTTGGACTGATGGACGGACGGACGGATGGATGGATGGATGGATGGATGGATGGATGGACAGATAGATAGTTGGACGGATGGATGGATATTAATCCCATTTCCCCAGTGAGTTTAATAAAGTATTCATGCTGTTAACCGCTGGTGTTAGTACAGTAAGTGCTTTGGGTGAGTAATACAAGAAACAAAAGTTTCACTTTGTCCAACTGACACAAATAAAAAAGCCCATCCCAGTGAATCAGCTCTCATGTTTGCTCTTGTCAAAGGTGTACATATGTGCGTGTGTTGATACTATCCTCGGACAGTATTTAACCTGTCCTGATGCGAGGACCCCAAACACACAGACCTTCAGACAGCAGTGCGAAGCCCATCCGAGAGCCACACGCTGCATGCAGACTAAAACACCGTGCTGAACGAGGATTTGTGCTTGATAGTTTGCAGATTGTATATCCTTCTGGAGACTTAAATCATGAAAATGATCAACGCTGTCCATTAGTGTGACAGTTCAAGCGCCAAAACGGTTGTGCTGCATCTCATTTTACTGGAGACGACTAACAGTTCAGCAGAAACGCCGATGAAACCAAACGCAATTCTCAAAAGTAAAGTTAACGCTATTTTAAACTGCTCGTAATTGAGTAAACCATGCGAAGATCAGACTTGTGCTTATATGGCATATTTGACAAGGGCTAACCAAAGTTAGCCATCCCTGCTTTTTCGTTCATCTAAAAATATACAACATAACTATGCAACGAAATTATTCTCGTAAAATATTTCCATGCATGCATTTCATACAACTCACCTTGCTTTTCACTTCCACGGCGTTCATGTTCAAGCTTCGCAAAGATTGCGATTTATTATTAAAGCTCCGGTTCATCTTGAAACTGTTCAGCCCGTCCAGGATGATGGGCTCGTGCTACACTGAACGTCCAAAATGCGGAGAAGTTAGTCCTCGGAGGCCGCGTGACAGTTTTTCCTAAGTTGAGGTCGCGCTGTGTCTCCGGCCACCTCACAAAACTTCTGCAGAAAACTAGGTGAAAGACAAATCAGCGCCTCTCACTAGAGGGAGTGGGCTAAATTACTTCATCGCTCTCTTTCTCTCTTCGCTGGCCCCACTATAGCGAAGGCGTGGCTTATGAATATTAAATACGTAACGTGACGCGATCACGCTAGCGGAAACTGATTGGCTGAATAGCGAACGTTAAGAAGTGGGCGGAGTTTAGCTGGCGAAGTGTGAGTGAACGTTCAGGCATTTTTGTTGTTTTCTTTTTAAAAATAGAAAATTCAAAGTTAAAATGCTGGTCCCCATCCATCCTTAGAAATATAGGCAGTCAGGAGTTTTCCCTTCGGAAAGTGGGCGGACTTTCGAGTACCTCTGCGAAGGCTTGGCTCATGAATATTAATTAAACCACGTGACTGGACGCTCCAGTAAGGTTATATTCAGGAGCTAGTCCTTAGCCATACTAGGATTTGTAAATATCTCCTGACTAACTATCACATATGAATGTGGATACAGTAAAGACATTATACGTGCACTCTTCTTTTCAGAAGGTGATGTAAATATTAAATACATACTAATGTCTGAACGAGCAGCATTGCAGGGAAGCGGCTCTCAGGCGCCGGTACCCGACAGCTGCTCTTCCCAGGAATGTGTGTGTGTTTTTTAGTAACTTCTCAGGCAAACATACCACTGGCCAATAAAGCAGACATGTTATGTTACGTTTGTCCGTGATCTCACAACTACCTAAAACATCCTGGGACTGAGAGTTTACTATAAAAGTAGCACTTAATGTAATAAAGAAGAACCTATCAGTACCAAGATAATTAAAGCTATTAGTAGAATTTCTGATTTGCACGTTCAATCAAACGAAACAACCAGTGTGGGCACTGAATTTATTTAATACACGAGTTTCACAATTTGAGTTGAATTACTGAAATAAATGAACTTTTGCAAGACATTCTAATTTATTGAGATGCACCTGTATATGTTACGGTCAATAAAGCAGGAATCCGAGATATGCGGGACTTCACTGAATAACTAGTAGTGGATTAACTGGGTGTTCTCACATGGCCGCTAGATGTCACTGCTGCACAATAAACAGAACCTCTCCGCTTTAAACCGAGCAGTTTACTGAATTAAAGCGGTGCAGACAGACTGCCTAATTACACACATTAGCGTTGTGCTATTTATACTCCATCCCTACTGTGTTTTTGCGGAATATTTCCTCTTTCACGCAGCTAAATCACTGATTAATAAAGTTAATGAGACTCTTTTAGCTCAGATTTTCCATGGCTCTGTGCGACCGCCCTCCCATCCCTACTGTGTTTTTGCGGAATATTTCCTCTTTCACGCAGCTAAATCACTGATTAATAAAGTTAATGAGACTCTTTTAGCTCAGATTTGCCATGGCTCTGTGCGACTGCCCTCTCAATCAGAATCAGAATCAGAATGAGCTTTATTGCCAGGTATGTTAGAGCAGTGGAGAGAGAACACAACCCTGAGGAGCTCCAGTGCTGATCGTACGGGTGCTGGATGTGTATTTTCCCAGCCTCACTAGCTGCTGTCTGTCTGTCAGGAAGCTGTTGATCCACTGACAGACGGAGGTGGGCACGGAGAGCTGAGATAGTTTGGGCAGGAGGAGGTTTGGGATGATGGTGTTAAAGGCCGAGCTGAAGTCCACGAACAGGATCCTCACATAAGTCCCTGGTCTGTCTAGATGTTGCAGAACATAATGCAGTCCCATGTTTACTGCATCGTCCACAGACCTCCACAGACCGGTTTGCTCTCAGTCTCATTGCTCGTTCAAAACAGGCTAAAAAGTGTTTTCCATCTGTAAAAAGTTTTACATAGATAGAAAAAGTAGTAACCTTTTAAAAATGTGCTCAAAAATTTGAACTTTCACATGAGATTAAAGGGTTAGTTCACCCAAAAATGAAAATTAGCTTGTGTTTTACTCACCCCCGAGGCATCCTAGGTGTGTATGACTTTCTTCTTTCAGATGAATCCAGTCGGAGTTATCTTAAAAATTATCCTGGCTATTCCAAGCTCTATCATTGGAGTCAGCGGGTGTTGCAGTTGAACAGTCCACAAGTCGTCAAATAAAGCGTGCGCATTCATAATAAAATGTGCTGCAGACGGCTCCGAGGGATGAGTAAAGGCCCCCTGTAGCGAATCCATGAGTTTTTGTAAGAAAAATATACATATTTTAAATGTAACTGCGCGTACGTGCTGCCTCATCCGCCGGAACTGCTTCAGTGTATGACAGTCAGCGGAAGTGAGAGAAAAGTGTTTATTACATTTGAAATATGGATATTTTTCTTACAAAAACACATGGATTCGCTACAGGAGGCCTTTACTCATCCCTCGGAGATGTCTGCGGCATGTTTTATTATGGATGCACAAGCTTTATTGGACGACTTGTGGACTTTTCAACTGCAACACCCGCTGACTGCAATGATAGAGCTTGGAATAGCCAGGACAATTTTTAATATAACTCAGACTGGATTCGTCTGAAAGAAGAAAGTTATATACACCTAGGATGCCTCGAGGGTGAGTAAAGCACAAGCCGATTTTCATTTTTGGGGTAACTAACCCTTTAAGTCTCCACACACATTCTCAGAAAAAAAAGCCCAAAAGCTGTCACTGGGCTGGTACTACCCCCTTTTAAAAGGCTTGTATATGTGTAATTGACATAGGCCTGCTAATATGTTCACTTCAGGTGCTAATATGTACCTTTGAAGCACTAATATGCACTTTTTAAGTCCGATTGTGTACTTTTTTGAAAAGGTGCAGCCCCAGTGACAGCTTTTGTACCTTTTTTTCTGAGATCAGTAATCTACGCTTATGGTTTCAGTTTAATTATGATTTATACAGAATTATTCAGTTTCAGTTCTGGTAGTTTATTATATCAGTCAGTATCTTTTGAATATTTCATGTGGTTTGTAAACTACTAAACTGGTTTACTTAAGTTATGACGTCATTTAAAGAAACATGCTTTTTGTTTGTTTGTTTTTTGTAAACATGTTGTGAATGCTTTAGCTCATAAGGTGAAACTAATTTTGATTGTGTTTGATTATGTTGATCTTTCTTCTGATCTCTCGCTCTCTTTCTCTATTTTTTTCATCTTTTATAAAGTCAAGGAAATGCTATAGTGGATTTTTATGGATTTATTATTTTGCTATTAGGGCAACACATTTGTTGTAGTTTAGAAAATAGAAACTTCTCCAACTGTGATGACTTTTGAGAAACAGAGAAATGGATATGTCTTTTTTTAAAATCGAAAACAGACAGTGGCAGTGAACAAAGACAAACAATTATAAATGTAAAAAAAACAGAAATCAGAAAAGGCTTTTATTTATTTATTTATTTTTATTTTGTTCTTTGATAATGTAATCAATTACAGATAATGCTCATATTCTTTTATGAAAGAATATATCCTTCCAAAATAATACACATTCATTATAAATGTAATTCCTAAAGGAAAGAGAGGAGGTAAAAAAAATTGTTCACAAGACAATCTATAACATTGATAGGGTGATAATCTTGCTGACTTTTAAGTGGCAGACAACATAACTGCAGCAAACATACACTCATTTAGTTAGCTATTATTGTAGTTATCAGTCCAGATGTGAAAGTAGGCTACACAAAATGCACCATATTAGTATATAGTCTATGACTTGAACACCATATTCCAAGTTATTTGCAATGACATGAGGGTGAGGAAATGTTGACAGAATTTGCATTTTTGCACTAACAATTTCTTTAATAGCACCTACATTAAAAAGTATTAAAAACAGTTTGTTACTGCCACAGTAACGCAAAAACTTATATTTAGTATATTTATCAGGAGCGAAGCCAATCATGCTTTGGCCAGACATTTGCATCTGTATGTGCATACTCACGTAGAGTGTTTTTCTGGCCTCTGCTTTGCTGCTGCAGGGGCCCCTCATAACCCCAGAGGGCCGTGTTAAAACCCAGGCCAAACTAGAGGCCCACATGCACTTTTACGTGTAACCCAAGACGCAAGACAGAGATCAGAGTGACATGCTCTGATTGCCACTGCTGATGTGGAGTCTTCTGAACTGTCCCAGGATCAGTCACACTTGACAGTGAGTAATGATTATGAGAGCAGGGCTGATCTGGGATCTGCAGGCCATTTGTGTTGTGATTGGTCTCAGAGAGTGATTAAACAAGGTTAAAGGGCTCCAGCCCCTGCAGTCATGCCTGTATGCAGCCACTAATAGGCATTTGCTGGGCTCTGTAAACAGCGCCAGGAAGCCTGTCATTAGGGATAGCAGTGTTCTGGAGTTTGTTTTGAAGGCTGGGTCTCCGTAATAGATTTTAGTGCCTACAAATCCAAGTAAATGTGCCATTACATTGCTGGACTGTCAGTAGATAATGTTTGAAATGAGGGTTCAGTTTACAGCTTGTCAACAGCACACACAGACGAACAAGTCATTTTGTGGTAGTTATTTTTTTTTCACCCAGATGAAAAATAAAATTGAAGCACTGTTTTAATCAAATATTAAACATTGATGCTCTTTCCCTGCAGGATTGATTCAGAAACGTAATAATTTCACACGTACTTTTTGGCAGCACTAGGGGGAGACAGATCCCAAGAGATAAAGCACATCTGAAACAAAGAGCACCATATAAAACCATGAGATGTGGCTTTCTGACAAATTTTTAGAGACCTTTGAAAACAATCTGCATACAAATAATACATATTCGGAGTATTATACAGTTATTACCCTGGTAAAACAACACAAAACTCCCTTCGCTTTTGGAAATAAATACTCCTGAGTCCATTTGGAGTTCTGAATCTGAAATTGTGACATCTTGTCATATGGCCAATTTGGTTGCCAATATATATTTATTTTAAATAGAAATCTTTGTAACACACACACACACATATATATATATATATATATTAGATGTCAAACATATTTATTCTGTCTCTTTATAAAGCATTCTGTTGCAGTTGAATAACATGAGCAAAAATCAGCAGCCTACAGAACACTTTTTCACAGAACATTTGCCTATGGTTTTAACAAAAATACCACAGCAAAAACAACTAGACTAACATAAATTTCAAACATTAAATTGTCTAAGACAATTACAGTCAGTAATAAAATAGGAGCAAACAAATCCATTAGTAATACAACTGAACAAATTTCAGGTAGGCCAACAGAAATTCAAATTGCTTAAAAACACTGCATAGTTTTCTTTTCATAAATAAAATAGATTAATCCTCATTAAAGTTACGAAAGATATTCAGTCAAGATCAGTGAATGATTTTCTTTTGTTCTTTGATTAAAATTAATGACAGGCAGCATGTTTATTAGGCTGCTGTCTCTTTAACACAAAACACACTAAAATACTGTTACACAAGCGTTTTCTTTCTCACTTGTTTGCGTTCACTTAAGACAAAAAAAGAGCTGTGTTTGCAAGGATAGCCTATACTGACGTAATTTTGTACATACTGGTTGCAAGATGTGAAAGAAGTCAGTTCCGGACAGGAAGTACTTTTCCTGCAGCGGAAATGCATGAATGGTTTGAGAAGGAACCATAGACTGTATGGAAGGAACACAGACTAGTAGAAGTTGTGAATGGCAAGTAACACACACACACACACACACACACACATAATTCTCTCTCTCTCTCTGTTACAAAGATTGCAATTTTTTAAATCTAAATTCATAGGCCTATATACTGACAATGAAATAAATAGAAAGCAAATGGAGTTGTAAATTCCTTTTTTTTTATTATAAGAAAAAGACCCCGATAATCTCACGTGTCTCGAGTTTCAAAAGAAGGATCCTAACAAATCACAAATTATGTGATTTGCAAAGATATGAAAATTTGTAAGAAAAAGTCAAGTCAAGTCACCTTTATTTATATAGCGCTTCAAACAATACTGATTGTGTCAAAGCAGCTTTACAGTGTCAAACAGGAAAGTTGATAGTTGGTCAATAATGCAAGAAGACAATAACAACATTTTCAGATAAATCAGTTCAGTGATGATTCAGTGATGTCCTCATCCAGCTCTCTTCCAGTGTCTGTGCAATCAGTCAAGCAGTGGCAATATTTAAGTCAATATGACCCTTACAAATTTCTCATTAGAGTCTCCAGAGACCAAATTATTTGAGCTGTGTGATTCCAATGAATTTTAATAGCGGCCCGTTCTCACTGTATGTCATCAACTGTCTATCTTGCGTCTTTTTTATTTCTACTAAGAAATTTCAAACATTTAAAACTAAGCTTAAATGTCAAAGACACTTAATGATGTCTCCTGATCTATGAAGGAGCATCACAGAGCAATAACATTATCCTCAGGGTGGGCTCCTCTGACGCTAATACAGACCAAAACGATCCTTGACAGGAACGGGACATGCGCCATGAGCGATGTTTAGTATTCACTTTCCTCATAAACAATTTTGCTCTTCAATTTTCGGTTACTCCTCACGTTTCGGTACATGCACAAAAACAGCCCAGATTACAGTACGCAGACCACAGTTTGCATGCAATAAATCATATTTCGATAACTGGTCACGTCAGTAGACTTCAGGTTGAATTTGCTGAATTTCACAGCGAGTTGTGTTTGATTGTTTGTGTTGATGCGCACTCATATCTGTTTCCGCATTCATCCAGCTGCAGGAGTTGAGATGATGTGCTCCACTTTAAAGGAACTGGTGGCCAGCTGCCCTGAGCCGCCATACATGAAAGCATATCCGGAGGAGAAGAATGAGAGATCCTCTGTGAGAAGGTTCCTGGAGAGCAGACGCTGTTCTTCTCCATTTTTCAAAAGTAAATATCCCCTCAAACACACACTCGCGCACACACACACACACAAATGCACACAAACACACACACACACACACACACACACACACGCATTCCTGAACATCAGCACAAAGTAAAAGCAAAAAGGGTTTAGTGGAAGAGGACGATTACAATCGAAAGAATGGAAGGGAAAAATCACAACTGGAAAAAGGCCCAAAATCAAGTTTTGCTCCCCCTTTAAAAGCCTGATTAAAACCTTGAGAGCGTGTTTAAAGCATGCGGATGATCTCAGCGTCTTCAGAAAGCACAGCTCTCTTACACAGGCTGCTGTGATTAGTACCACATTTCTGCTGATGCTCCACTGACTTCAGGTCTTCTTCAGTGCGGCGCTCGCGGCCCGTCCTGATGGAGGATGAAACAGAAGAGATGATGACGTGAAAAGACGTATGAGTGGGACCTCCTTGATTTTGTCCCCTCCCTCGTAAAGAGCGCTTTCTGTCTCAACATGAAGAAGCACCGAAGAACAAACGGTGTATTGGTTGTAGGCTATTTGTTAAGGCCAGTTTTATATAATTGAATGGCCAAGTTAAGTGTAAATTCCTGCTTGGTGACATTCATATCCTTAATAAAACATGTTGTGACTGTGATTATAGTAAGAAATGTTTCTTGAGCAGCAAATCAGCATATTAGAATGATTTCGGAAGGATCATGTGACTGGAGTAATGATGCTAAAAATTCAGCTTTGCATCACGGGAATAAATTACATTTTAAAATGTATTACAATAGAAAACAGTTGTTTTGAATTGTAATAATATTTCACAATATTACTGTTTTTACTGTATTTCTAATCAAATAAATGCAGCCTTGGTGAGCATAAGAGACAGACTTTTGAACGGTAGTGTATTAAAAAAACGTTTTTTTTTCTTTTTAAGAAAATAATTACCAAGTGAAGCTTAATGGCTTAAAAGAGTACAGAACAGCACGCCTCTTCTGAACAAATCAAATGATTTGAGGTCCTTATAGCAGAAAAATTACAGGATGAGTTATGTGTCGAAGTTTAGGGTTTGTTTGCACAATAATAATTGGGATGTTTGCCTTGCAAGCACTCAAAATAATGTTTTATTTATATAGTACCTTTCCAAAGCTCAAGGTCGTTATTTATGAATATTTCTCCATTGTACATGATACAAACAAACTGCATGCAGATGTTTTCTTAATGAACAGTTACGATATGCACACGCTCAGGCAAGAGAAGCGCACAATATCTCTAGAAACCACGTCTAACTTGCCATTGTCAGGGTTTGTTCACGTGCCTGAAGCCTGATGGTGTCAAAACACTCTCCACTTTTTGCCGAAGAATGAAAACACAAGCCATCTGGAGCAGGGGTC
Organism: Sinocyclocheilus grahami; assembly: GCF_001515645.1. Taxonomy (NCBI): domain Eukaryota; kingdom Metazoa; phylum Chordata; class Actinopteri; order Cypriniformes; family Cyprinidae; genus Sinocyclocheilus; species Sinocyclocheilus grahami. Next base: position 219,844 of record NW_015506410.1, read on the forward strand.
AAAGGGTAATTTCAGGCATGGTAATGAGGATGCTTGTTGCTGGAGGATGTGTGGAACACGTAGCTGTGGGCCTGTCTGCCACTGGACTAACTGAGCATTAAACATTAACAGCACTATACAATCCTCTTTCTCTCGCTATACTGCACATTCATCTGTTTGTTAGTTTTTTATGTATAATTTATACAACTTTAAAGGTTTGGGGCTCAGTATTTGTTTTTATTTTAAGTAATACTTTTATTCAGCAAGGATGCATTAAATTTATGCAATAATGACATTTAATAATGACATTTAGAATGTTACAAAAGACTTCAAGTTCAAATAAATGCTCTTTTGAACTTTCTGTTGATCCTGAAAAAAAAAAGTATCAGTTTCCACAAAAATATGAAGCAGCACAACTGTTTTCAACATTGATAATAAAAGATGTCTCTTCAGCAGCAAATCAGCATATTAAAAGTATTTCTGAAGGATCATGTGACACAGAAGCAGGGGTGTAGCCAGCGGACGGGTCTGTCGGCATAGACCCCCCCCACCCCCAAGATTATTATACAAATATAATATTTGTTAAGAATGGAAGCCCGTTTCCGCCACTGAATAAAAATAAAAAAAGGTGATTACGACTTTTTATCTCACAATTCTGACTTATTTTCACAGAATTGCGAGATATAAACTCGCAATTGCGAGTTATAAAGTCAGAATTGCTAGTTATAAAGTCAGAATTAATTGCGAGTTATAAAGTCAGACTTGCAAGTTATAAAGTCAGAATTGTGAGTTGTAAAGTCAGAATTAATTGCGAGTTATAAAGTCAGAATTAATTGCGAGTTATAAAGTCAGAATTGCGAGATATAAAGTCAGAATTGCGAGATATAAACTCGCAATTGCGAGTTATAAAGTCAGAATTGCGAG
>NW_015506410.1:222365-223749 GCF_001515645.1 Sinocyclocheilus grahami
ATATAATGGACTTCAATGGTGGCCAACGGGCTGAAGGTCTTAATAGCATTTTCAGTGCAGCTTCAAAGGGCTCTACACGATCCCAGCCGAGGAATAAGGGTCTTATCTAGCGAAACGATCGGTCATTTTCTTAAAAAAATAAAAATGTATATACTTTGTAACCACAAGTACTTGTCTTGCGCTTGACTACTGACCCAGTGTTGAGATGGAGTTTTTTACCCTACCCTACCTTTCTGAACCAGAGTACACAGATGAGGAGCTAAGCGTGCTTGACATTTGTAACGTGATTACGTCATGCGTGAATTTGCAGACGCGCATCATGGAGCTTGTGCAAGACATGCATTTGTGGTTATTTTTTTTAGAAAATGACAGATCGTTTTGCTAGATAAGGGCTGGAATCGTGTAGAGCCCTTTGAAGCTGCACTGAAACTGCAATTTGGACCTTCAACCCGTTGAGCACCATTTAAAAACCTCTTAAAAACCTTAATTTCCTTGCAACTGAAAACAGAAAGACATGAACATCTTGGATGACATGGGGATGAGTAAATGATCAGAGAATCTGGAAGTGAACTAATCCTTTAAATAATTGTTGTTCAATCTATTTTAACACAATAACAAAACTATTATAACATTTCAAACACGAAAATAAATCAAATGTGTTTTTGCATAATTATTGATGAGTTTGATTGACAGCTGTGTGGCAGTTAGGTGTTATCCAGACTCTCTCACGTCGCGCCTGTGAATTTGTGTGTGTTCGCCCAATCAGTTAGCCTATAGTTTGCAGTTGTGTGTTAGAAAATGTTAGAATAACAGCAGCAATAACAGCAGCAAAAAAATGTTTTTAAAACTCGCACTGACGTGGGAGAGAATCAGCCCGCAAGTAACTGTAAGACTTTTCAGTTCCAATAAATAAAGCAGTATTTAATCTTTGTTCTAACTGCTACTCAGGTTTTGTATGTGGACAGGTTGTAACAGTTTTACGATGCGTGTCTTCCACTGTGTTCTATGGTTTATTTTTCAATAGGATCAAAGAAAAGATGATTGAAATTACCTGAATATTGAGTCTGACTAATGCCCGCTCACATTTGCCCGACCAAACATAAAATTCTGTCTACGCCACTGCACTGAAGACATTTGAACAGTAGTGTAAACTTATTAATATATGTAGAAATGAAAGATTAATAAATCCTGTAAAAGTACAATGGTGCCAATATGGTATTCACTATACCTTATATATAGTGATGCGATTTCAAGTTTTCCTCTCTCTTTGTGTTACAAGCTCTTGGTGCATAAAGAAGATCTGTAAAGTTGCAAAGACTAAAGTCTCAAATCCAAAGAGATATTCTTTATAAAAGTTCAGAGTCAGCCACACCTACCTAAAACG
>NW_015506410.1:225512-231072 GCF_001515645.1 Sinocyclocheilus grahami
TCAGAATTGCTAGTTATAAAGTCAGAACTCGCAATTCTGACTTTTTTCTCGCAATTGCGAGTTTATATTTCACAATTCTGAGAAAAAAAGTCAGAATTGCGAGATATAAACTCGCAATTGCAAGTTAAAGTCCAATTTTGAGCGTGGAAAAAAGACTGATATGTTCTCAGAATTGCAAGTTTATATCTCACAATTCTGAGAAAAAAAGTCCGAATTGCGAGAAAAAAAAGTCAGAATTGTGATAAAAAAAGTCCGAATTGTGAGTTTATATCTCGCAGTTCTGACTTTATTTCTCAGAATTGTGACTTTATGTCTTGCAATTCTGACTTTATTTCTCAGAATTGCGAGTTTGTATCACGCAATTCTGAGAAAAAAATTGTGAGATAAAAAGTCGCAATTACCTCTTTCATTTTTTATTCAGTGGCGGAAACGGGCTTCCATAGTTAAGGGGTTAGTTCACTTCCAGAATAAAAAAAAAATCCTGATAATCTGCTCACCCCCATGTCATCCAAGATGTTCATGTCTTTCTTTCTTCAGTCGCAAAGAAATTAAGGCTTTTGAGGAAAACATTCCAGGATTATATATAATGGACTTCAATGGTGGCCAACGGGCTGAAGGTCTTAATAGCATTTTCAGTGCAGCTTCAAAGGGCTCTACACGATCCCAGCCGAGGAATAAGGGTCTTATCTAGCGAAACGATCGGTCATTTTCTTAAAAAAATAAAAATGTATATACTTTGTAACCACAAGTACTTGTCTTGCGCTTGACTACTGACCCAGTGTTGAGATGGAGTTTTTTACCCTACCCTACCTTTCTGAACCAGAGTACACAGATGAGGAGCTAAGCGTGCTTGACATTTGTAACGTGATTACGTCATGCGTGAATTTGCAGACGCGCATCATGGAGCTTGTGCAAGACATGCATTTGTGGTTAAAAAGTATATACATTTTTATTTTTTTTAGAAAATGACAGATCGTTTTGCTAGATAAGACCTTTATTCCTCGGCTGGAATCGTGTAGAGCCCTTTGAAGCTGCACTGAAACTGCAATTTGGACCTTCAACCCGTTGAGCACCATTTAAAAACCTCTTAAAAACCTTAATTTCCTTGCAACTGAAAACAGAAAGACATGAACATCTTGGATGACATGGGGATGAGTAAATGATCAGAGAATCTGGAAGTGAACTAATCCTTTAAATAATTGTTGTTCAATCTATTTTAACACAATAACAAAACTATTATAACATTTCAAACACGAAAATAAATCAAATGTGTTTTTGCATAATTATTGATGAGTTTGATTGACAGCTGTGTGGCAGTTAGGTGTTATCCAGACTCTCTCACGTCGCGCCTGTGAATTTGTGTGTGTTCGCCCAATCAGTTAGCCTATAGTTTGCAGTTGTGTGTTAGAAAATGTTAGAATAACAGCAGCAATAACAGCAGCAAAAAAATGTTTTTAAAACTCGCACTGACGTGGGAGAGAATCAGCCCGCAAGTAACGGTAAGACTTTTCAGTTCCAATAAATAAAGCAGTATATAATCTTCGTTCTAACTGCTACTCAGGTTTTGTATGTGGACAGGTTGTAACAGTTTTACGATGCGTGTCTTCCATTGTGTTCTATGGTTTATTTTTCAATAGGATCAAAGAAAAGATGATTGAAATTACCTGAATATTGAGTCTGACTAGTGCCCGCTCACATTTGCCCGACCAAACATAAAATTCTGTATGCGTAAACATAAAAAACAGTAGCGTAAACGTATTAATATATGTAGAAATGAAAGATTAATAAATCCTGTAAAAGTACAATGGTGCCAATATGGTATTCACTATACCTTATATATAGTGATGCGATTTCAAGTTTTCCTCTCTCTTTGTGTTACAATCTCTTGGTACATAAAGAAGATCTGTAAAGTTGCAAAGACTAAAGTCTCAAATCCAAAGAGATATTCTTTATAAAAGTTCAGAGTCAGCCACACCTACCTAAAACGACTCGTTCTAACACGCCCCCACATGTCTACATCACTATGTGGGAAGATTTGCATAACGCCGCCCAAATGTTCACGCAAAGAAAGAAGGCGTAACTTTTATTCTGTGAATGCGCTGTGTGATTCGTTGTGAAAGCGAAACTCCTTTGTTTGGTCTGCCAAAAGAGGGACGATATCCGCTTCGTCATGCCTGGAGCTGATCCGTGCTGGTTGCTGAGGAAATACATCAACTTTACGCTGTGGATCGCCGGATCGGCTTTCACCGTGGACGAAGCGGAGTCCAGCCCGGGGTCGTCACATGTGGTTGCTGCAAGCCCGCCGGACGCTCCTTCGTCGAATCCGCCGCCTCTGCTCACATGTTTGTGAATTTTTGTGACTTCGGAGCCACCTAGAGTTAAGTGAATTCACTCACCTACAGTTACGTGTCATTATTGTCACTTATAATAAATTGAATTTTGTTCCTACTCACCAAACTTAGTACCGACCTTCTCTCTCGAGAAGGTTCTTTTTTAAACAAGTAATTATTTCATGACTCCAAAAAGAGTGTGTTCTCTATAGTATGACATACTACATTCGCCATGTTGTCATGTGATCTACCAGCGTCAGTTGCGCCACGTCACTGTTGATTTTCTTATTATTGTGAAATGAGAGGGTCTGTAGTACTAACCACATATTTGTGTGCTATGTATTTTTATGTTTATTAGAGTTTTCTGTTGTTGCTAACATCAACCTCTATTAGAATAATTTGTGATTATTCCAAATCAGTCACTTATGAGTTTCTACTTCGGTTAAAATAAATTATTTCATTGAAATGTTTTAAATTTTAAAAAGAAAAAAAAATTAATTACTGTAAACCACTAGAAATTTGTCAGCCATATTGTAAGCCATGTGACAAGTTAAAATGAAAATAAAACATAAAATGAAAAAAGTAGTTAAAAAGTATTCTGCATTTTAAAACAAATTATTTAATTTAAATTTATTAAAAAAAAATATATATATATATATATATATATACATATATAATTTACATGTATTTAAATAAAAATTATTAAAATGTATTTATTTAAAATTAAACTTGATCAAATTCCCTAACATATTTTAGAGTCAGATAGATGTTTATTTGTTATGAATTATTAATTAATTTTGTGCTACTGTGATTTAGACATTTATGAAATGTTTATACATATGATATAGACATATTGTGAAATTTTTGCCTACATTGCCCACCCTTGCTGTCTTTCCCTCCATTAATCCTGCTGTCACACTGGCTGCTGTCAATGATCTTGCGGTTCTGCCTCTTTTCCATCAATACCTAATTATCCACTATGACCAGCATAAATCCCCAATGCCCTTTTGCAATCAGTAATCAATACCCAATATCCCAGATTCCCAATTAAGTACTGCAGTGCAAACCTTAATACATAATACAGCAGCGACGTGCTCATGCCCAGAGCTGCAGCACAGGAGACTCTGTATCGGTATGATAGGAGTCCTTGCTGTCCTTCATGCTGCTGTCGCATACACACACACACACACACACACACACACACACACACCCCTCCACTAATCAGTCCCCCAAAGCAGATTCCAGTTGTAGATTTATAGGACTAATAAAGATGTGAGCGAGCGAGCTCTCCGTGGGACAGACCTGCTGTCAGACAGGTAAGCAGCAGAGACTCGTGGTGGGACAAGGGCGCGGGCCGGCCTGCACACACATTATTACTCACCTCATGGATCCAGCAGGGCTGATCGTGAAAGTCGATCGAAGGACAGGAAGTGACCTGCCCACCGCCCCACCCCTTTTTTGAAGGGGAGCTGCATAGATGGAGTCCTGCTTGGGCTAGAGCTATTTTCTGCTCTGCTGTGTCTGAGAGTTATTGTGCGTTGAAAAAAATGTGTGTGCGGAGTACACTGAGGTCTCTCCAACTACAAAAGGTTTAGACACTGGTTGCATTTAACATTTCTTGGCTCAATTCCATTCAATAAATTTGACTTCATAATAGTGATGACAGTAATGTTATGTGGACTTATAATATAGAAACATATTTTTTTTATAATTGGTCTATAGTTTTTATTCACTTTTTATTTCAGTTTTAGTTGTTTTAGTTCATAAAGTTAAACTAAATGTAAAAGAGAATTGTTTCTTTGGGAACTAGCTGAAATAAAATAAGGTTGTTTTATTATTATTATTATTATCATTATTAATTAATTGTATTATTTTTTATTTTATATACACACTGTATGTATAGATACACAATTAATTAATTGATATACAAATATTATTTAATCAACAGATTAAAAAGTACAACAATATAAATGAATAATATCTTCTAATAAAAAGTCATGCAATAACAATACAATTGTTCGAATTTAAAGTTATTTTTGTCTTTGTTTTGGGCTTTGTTGAACTGTTAAGATTAAAAAGAAATGCATGGGTTTTAGGGCTTATAGTTAAAGTGTTTTTGCTAAAAGTTAAAAATGAATGATTTATGCAAACAATATGTTACTTTAATAACTGTGAACACAATGTTGTAATGGTGTTGAATAACAGATTAAGTAGAAAAGTGTAAAAATGTCAGTAAAAAACACTGGTTAGATATTTGTGTGATGTTCTTTTCCTGTCGCACATCTCTTTAGATTCATCATGTCCAGTGCTGATTTTTGTGCTGATTTTTAGAGTTTGACTCAGCACAGTCAGTATATTGAACAATGTAACCTTTTTAGGTTTCAAAATTACATGATTTGGTAAATAAGTGGTAAATATTATATAATGATTACATAATGAAGTTTTCATATGTCATAGTGTGTCTGCATTTCCAAATTTTTCACACAGTGTGTGTATAGGTAGGACTAAATCATATATAATCATATCTGTGCAGTGTTTATCTAAGCAGTCTGTGTGTGTGTGTGTGTGTGTGTGCGTTTGTCTGAGCAGGCTGGAGCGTGTCCCACGCCGCCGGCCTGATTGCAACAAAACAAAACAACATCAATCTCCAGAAGCTCAGGGCCTTAAATAAGTGCCCTGCTATTTAGGGAAGGAGCGAGAGAGAGACAAAGAGACTCCCGGAGAGTCTTTAACTCCTCATTCTCTCAGCCTCAAGAGTCGTAGTCACTTCCCAAACCCTTTAATACAGCCACTGTATCACACACAGGCCACCACTAAACACTGTGTAGTTCTGATCACTTGCCTCTAAACTCTTCTTGTTTTGCCTCTTGAAAGTAGCCTTTTGCATGTGTTCTCCATTACGGCTGGACAAACATGTGGCCATTTCCATTTGGTCATTCAAAACAGTAATTTTCATGAGTCCTCTCCCATCTGTTCACAAGAGTCCGGTCATAATTTCTGCATCCATGCCACGTCTGTTCATCATTCTTCAACTGTACCTCTCAATATAGGCGCAAATGCCTGAGATCATATGCTTACTGATCTCAGAAGTATCAGAAGAGATCTCAACAATGTCTCCAATTGTGCTCCAATCAGCCAAGTTACCAAAGTCAGATTTTTTTTTTCCAAGTCAAAGGCGACAGTGACAAGGAACCAAAACTCCATCGGTGACAGAAATAGAGAAAAAACCT
>NW_015506410.1:231392-231937 GCF_001515645.1 Sinocyclocheilus grahami
GTAAGAAGAGGCTACAAATGATCCGCCACCTGCAGCATCCACACACGCAATGTAGCCTACTAGCCAGGACTCCTTCTGTATGTACACAGACGTGACGTAATGACGCAAAGACAAATGGCGGCAAACTCAGAAATCGACCCGAACCACTCAAATTATAAAACATTATTAGCTTACGGTTGTGAATCGGGTTAAGGTAAGGAGATAGTTCTGAACACTGATTGGTTATGTACTAGCTCAATCACTGATTTTGGATAATTTTTTACCCAAAAAAGTTAGGGGATGCAGCTTTAACATATCTATTGTTCCTCCAAGATACACATGAGATTATGTGGGGGAAAAAAATGTCAGTACAAGATGTCAACAATGTCTCAAACTGTGCTCTGATCGTCCAATATATACCAAAGTTTGTAAAGAGACTCTAACGAGATCTCTTTAATATCTCCATTTTTTCCTCCTACAGTAGACAGCAATGAAAATAAATGGAGAAAAATCTGAGTCTTTTGCCTTTTCTTGGTTCTCAGGTATTTCTCTTGTGAAAAAAAAAA
>NW_015506410.1:231947-233910 GCF_001515645.1 Sinocyclocheilus grahami
GTGGTTGCCGCATGCCCGCCGGACGCTCCTTCGTCGAATCCGCCGCCTCTGCTCACATGTTTGTGAATTTTTGTGACTTCGGAGCCACCTAGAGTTAAGTGAATTCACTCACCTACAGTTACGTGTCATTATTGTCACTTATAATAAATTGAATTTTGTTCCTACTCACCAAACTTAGTACCGACCGAAATCGCATGCTCTCTCGAGAAGGTTCTTTTTTAAACAAGTAATTATTTCATGACTCCAAAAGAGTGTGTTCTCTATAGTATGACATACTACATTCGCCATGTTGTCATTGTCACGTGATCTACCAGCGTCAGTTGCGCCACGTCACTGTTGATTGTCTTATTATTGTGAGATGAGAGGGTCTGTAGTACTAACCACATATTTGTGTGCTATGTATTTTTATGTTTATTAGAATTTTCTGTTGTTGCTAACATCAACCTCTATTAGAATAATTTGTGATTATTCCAAATCAGTCACTTATGAGTTTCTATTTCGGTTCGAAATTCTGCTTCCAACCTGCATTGCTATGTTCACAACAGCTCAATACGTCTGGAGCACATGCAGTAAACAGCATCTCCAACTCTATGTGTTTAATCATCAAGCCCATTGATACCTTGAGTCAGTCAGTGACAAAAACCTCAGTAATTTACATTTTCTCTTCTGCGATAACCACACGAACCGGATGTGTTATCAACCTGAAATCAAATACAACCAAAGCACATTCATTCACAACGACTCTTCCCTGTAATTTTTAAATAGTTACTCATTTCTGAAACTCAAAGGAGGTTATTTTTCCTCAGCGTAGAGGACCATTTCCTCTGGTTTGGTACTCTGGGGGCCTGTGACATGGTTAGGAAGCAGGGTTAATTGGCTCTCTCTTTGCCCTCCTGTAAATTACAAACAGACTGGAGAGATTTCATACCTTCCTTTTTTCAATCTCTCTCCCTCTCTGACTTTCTTTCACTCTGTTTCTCTCTGAGGAGCTCCGTCTGGCTCATCTAGATTATCTTCTGTTCAGTGCGTCCGCTTTCATTATCATCACGACAACCTCGTCAGTCTCCAGACGCCCTCGTGCAGGCCGAGCTGGTGCTGTTTGTGAGCGCAGCTTACTGTTCAGAGAGAGGGAACATCAAAGCTCTCGCAGGAAATGTGTGCTGTACTACCAGCCAGTCTGGGTCAATATGGCAGATGAGAGGCGGCACACATCTCAAGGGGTGAACGATATACAAACAAGCAGCCACACTAAGCCTGGGAGTACTTTTTAGATTATCAGGTAACTAACAGCGTATATACGTTGAATTTACACCTACTGATTTTGGGGAAGCAGTTTTAAACAGCAGCGTGTGTCACAGGAAACCCTCAACCATAATGTCAGAAAGTCTGTTGTTTTCATTTTCTCTTAAAGGCCAACCCGGGGAGACAGTTTCGCGTCTGACATGTGTCATGTTTCAATTCTACTACCCTTCTGTTTCTGCCTAATAAAAAGACAGAAGAGCCCAAAAATAACAAACACTGTGTTTTTATTGTAGCCTATTTCTGTAAACCAGTATAAATGATTTAATAGTTTAATTATAGCTACATGATCAATGAAAATGAAAATAAAAAATAAGATGATGAAAGTAGTTAAAAAGTATTCAACTTTTTAAAATAATTGTATTATTTAAATAAATAATAAATTTGTCAGCCAATATAAATTAGTGAATAATTGAATTATACTGTAAGCTATAGATGAAAATAAAAAATAAGATGAAAAAGTAGTAAAAAAAAAAGAAATGAAACAACTTATGTAAATGTACGGAAGTTCTAAGCAGCCATGCATTATTTTTTTTCCCTTCTTGTTTTCTCGTTATAACGACTTAATTTTCTCGTTATATCGACATAACGAGAGTTGTTTTCTCGTTATAACGACTTCATTTTCTCGTGATCTCGACATAACGGGAGTTGTTTTCTCGTTATA
>NW_015506410.1:237825-242012 GCF_001515645.1 Sinocyclocheilus grahami
TGTGTGTGTGTGTGTGTGTGCGTTTGTCTGAGCAGGCTGGAGCGTGTCCCACGCCGCCGGCCTGATTGCAACAAAACAAAACAACATCAATCTCCAGAAGCTCAGGGCCTTAAATAAGTGCCCTGCTATTTAGGGAAGGAGCGAGAGAGAGACAAAGAGACTCCCGGAGAGTCTTTAACTCCTCATTCTCTCAGCCTCAAGAGTCGTAGTCACTTCCCAAACCCTTTAATACAGCCACTGTATCACACACAGGCCACCACTAAACACTGTGTAGTTCTGATCACTTGCCTCTAAACTCTTCTTGTTTTGCCTCTTGACAGTAGCCTTTTGCATGTGTTCTCCATTACGGCTGGACAAACATGTGGCCATTTCCATTTGGTCATTCAAAACAGTAATTTTCATGAGTCCTCTCCCATCTGTTCACAAGAGTCCGGTCATAATTTCTGCATCCATGCCACGTCTGTTCATCATTCTTCAACTGTACCTCTCAATATAGGTGCAAATGCCTGAGATCATATGCTTACTGATCTCAACAATGTCTCCAATTGTGCTCCAATCAGCCAAGTTACCAAAGTCAGATTTTTTTTTTCCAAGTCAAAGGCGACAGTGACAAGGAACCAAAACTCCATCGGTGACAGAAATAGAGAAAAAACCTTGGGAGAGCCAGGCTCAGTTGAGGGGCCAGTTCTCCTCTGGCCAGATGAAACCAGCACGGTGTGGTTTAATTCCAGGCTGCAACACAGCTCAGATTGTGCAGAGGACTCGTCTGGTTTCTGTGGTCTTGTGCCGATGGTCGTCGAGGTGACGAGGTCTTCGCAGGGGATCTGTCTCTGGGGCGCATCTAGTTGACATGGGCTCCGCTTTTAAAAACAAAAACAATTGCATTTTCCTTAGAACTCATTCTAAAATGATAAGTTTAATTATTCCAGCTGCTGTAAGAAGAGGCTACAAATGATCCGCCACCTGCAGCATCCACACACGCAATGTAGCCTACTAGCCAGGACTCCTTCTGTATGTACACAGACGTGACGTAATGACGCAAAGACAAATGGCGGCAAACTCAGAAATCGACCCGAACCACTCAAATTATAAAACATTATTAGCTTACGGTTGTGAATCGGGTTAAGGTAAGGAGATAGTTCTGAACACTGATTGGTTATGTACTAGCTCAATCACTGATTTTGGATAATTTTTTACCCAAAAAAGTTAGGGGATGCAGCTTTAACATATCTATTGTTCCTCCAAGATACACATGAGATTATGTGGGGGGAAAAAATGTCAGTACAAGATGTCAACAATGTCTCAAACTGTGCTCTGATCGTCCAATATATACCAAAGTTTGTAAAGAGACTCTAACGAGATCTCTTTAATATCTCCATTTTTTCCTCCTACAGTAGACAGCAATGAAAATAAATGGAGAAAAATCTGAGTCTTTTGCCTTTTCTTGGTTCTCAGGTATTTCTCTTGTGAAAAAAAAAACTCTCACATTCATCATACAAAATTTTCAGAGATCTCAACAATGTCTCAAACTGTACTTATATCGTCCGAGATATCAAAGTTTGCAAAGGCAGTTTTTTTTCACATAATAGAAACCCAAATGAGTTTCCTTTAACATCTCCATTGTTTCCCTACAGCACTTAAATGGAGAACAAACTGAGCTTTTTGCCTTTTCATGCTTCTCAAATATTTATCATGTGAAGAAACACCCTAAACTTCTCACATTCTTCACACAAACTTCATTTCTGATACATCTCTTTCCAAAATATTAGAAAAATCTCACCGATGTCTCAAACTGTGACATGAAAACCAGTATCTCATTTGTGTCAATTTGTATTTCTCATTAAGAATTTTAGCAGAAACATCTGATACCAAAAGCAAACACGATTTAGAGCTCCATTAAGTCTCCTGAGTTCTGAAAGAGCAAACTTTGCGCATGGCGGTTTTTCTCTGGGTACATTTTCGAAATGTTGTTCCCATTTGGTCCTCTGTACTCTGTTGTTTCCTTTCTCTCTCTTTTCAGGCCGTCTTTCACAGCCTGTCACTCTCCTGCGCTCATTTGTACAGTTCATTCTGACACGTCGAGGTGAAAGTGTGCTGAGGAACTGAAAACACTCGGCCGCTTTCACGCAGCGCGGGGCCACGGCGCCTGAATGCAGGAGCCACTGAAGCGTGCACTCCTCTTCTTTCGCGCTCCTCCTCTTTTCTCCCTCTCTCCGCTCCCCTCCTGCCCTCGTCTTTGTTGCCAGGGGTTTGGGGGTACAGAGGAGCTGGTGTGGGGATAAGGGGTTTGTGTTGTTGTCTCACTGGGGCCTGATTTGCCGTTTCTTAATGGGTTTCATAGCGGCCTCCGGCGAACAAAACAGGCCAGGGGTAGCGCAGCTGAAAGAGTTCAGTGGACGAGTGAACATTGTTCATCTCGTTTTCCCCATGCACCCTCCTTCCTCTCTCCTCTCGTACTCCCTGAAATCCTCGTGGCCCCCACAGAGAGCACACATAGCAGAGGCCCCGCGAGGACAGAGGTAAACACAGCCCTCATGTCTGCTCCTTCTCCTCCCAGCATTCCCCTCTCTGACTCTCACACACGCTTTGTTTTTTCCAGAGATGCAAAATCTATAGCTTTCCACAACAACCTGAAAAAGTTCAAATTTAAACTATATTTTATGTTTTCTGGTTAAGATTTATGTGGTACTAGTATGTCTAAAAGTAACCTCCGCGTTGCCTCTTGAGTTATTAGTGCAGTGATTAAATTATTCCCTATAATAATAATAATAATAATACATTTTAAAGCTAAGAAAGCATAACAAGAACATACAATAAAAACGTTTGATGAGTTTTTTTCTAATTCAGCAAGGATCAAAATGGACAGTAAAGACATTTATAATGTTACAATCTATTTTTATTTCAAATAAAAGTTGTTCTTTTGAAATATCTATTTATCAAAAAATCTTGAAAAATGTATCTTGGTTTCCACAAAAATATTAAGCAGCACAACTGTTTTCAATATTGATAATAATAAATGTTTCTTGAGCAGCAAATGAGCATAATATAATGATTTCTGATGTGATACTTGTCACGTTACGCTGTTGGAAGGAAGCACGCAGGAGGCACGAGGAAACGTAAACTGTCTTTAATCCAAGGAATACAGGGCAATCCACACAAAGGGCGCTGGAGCAAACACAAGTACACAACGAGTACAGGAACATGACCAAATAAGGGAACACTGAAACAGAAACAGGTCCATAATCCTGACAACACTGAAGACTGGAGTGATGATGCTGAAAAGTCAGCTTTACATCACAGGAATAAACTACATACTAACACATATTCACATAGAAAACAGTTAGTTTAAATTGAAATAATATTTCACAATTTTGCTATTTTTACTGTATTGTTGATCAAATAAATGCAGCCGTGGTGAGCAGAAGAGACTCTTTTGAACGATGGTGTAAATACAGAGTACAGGAAACATGATATGAAAAACAATAACTTAAGAGAATCTGAAAAAAATGATCACTCATAAACAAAAAGCTTGAAAGTGAAAAATTTGAGATGTGTTTGGAAATCATGATCTTCTCTAGGTTTGACTTGGGTCCCTCCTTCAGTGTCCATTTTATTGTCTGCCAGGTAGAAATCATTAGTCCAAACACTTTGAGAAGTAATAGCGCACCTCTCTGCAGGAAATCATAGCATAGTCCATTGCATAAATGGTACTGGATGAGTCATGTGTAATGTTTAGTAATTAGTGGTTTAGAATAAATCCCAAAAGTATGATCAATACTAAGAGTGAGGCTTTCTTCAGCAAACACCACTGACTCAAAAAATGCTGCATTCAGATCCAGCGTAACCCCAGATCGGTGTGCAGATGTGGTGCAGTGAGTCCCTCCATAGCTCACTGTCACACGGAGGGCCGGTCCACTGGGTAAACAGGGGGCTGCCCATATGGCCGAGGGCCCCGTCTACCCTTCCTCTAAAGAAACCAGCTGCCTGCAGACTCTGCAGAAAGTCAGAAAATAGGTCGACCCCTCCTGACCACAGCTCCCCTGCTGGAACATATGGGTGTGAACGTGTGCACAGACGCACACGTACACACACACACACACACATAAACAAGCACACACACACACACGCACACACACACACACACACACACACACACACACACACACACACACATATACACACACGCA
>NW_015506410.1:242094-244646 GCF_001515645.1 Sinocyclocheilus grahami
CACACACACACACACACACGAGACACACCTCCAGAGAGTGTTACAAGGTGTCAGTGGTGGAAGATGGACGAGAGGGGTCTGGTTTCCATTAACTGCATTGCGAGGCCAGGCCCGGGAAGTCGGTCAGGAGGGCAGCTCACAGAAACCTAAATACTTTTCAGAATCTAACTTTGAAATGTCATATCAGCAACAGATAACTTCTATGCATAACAAAAAATGAGGTATAACAGTTAGGATCATAACAGTTTTCAAATCTCGCAGTATGGCAGATATCTTTAGAGAGATGACTCATGGATCAACACAATGCTGGCGGCAGATAAAAGAAACAAGGGCATTACTCAAAGACATTGTAAAACAATTCATTGTTTTGTAGTAATCTCTTGTCCACATGTTTTTGCTATATTATCTTATTATTTTTAGTATTAATATTAATAATATTTTATTTTATTGTTTTTATTATTAATTATTATTAATAAATGAATACTTATTATTTTAATAGTAGTATATTATTTTTTATAATAGTATAGCTACTATATAATATAATTATTTCTATTCACTAGAGTTATAGTGTATGTGTGTATACTTACATTTATAATTTATTATTATAATTATAATTATATGAAATACAGCAAATAATGATTTTTAATTATTATTAACAATAATTATCCCTGATTTTCATAAACATTTTTACTGTGTATACATATATATCTCACTATATATATATATATATATCTCCGTGTTTGTGTGTGTGTGTGTGTGTGTGTGTGTGTGTGTATATATATATATATATTGTAGTCCATTACTGATTCCAAATTACATGATAATTTGTGATAATCTGTAATCTAAATATAATCTAATTACAAGTACTTCATTTTTGGAATTTATATATATATATACTGTGTCTATACTATTCCTATAATACCGTAGCATTGTTTTGTACACCTGGAAGACATATGATTTTCAAATGATAAATACATGTTAATTATCCTAAAGGTGCTAACAGTATTTGTCATACAATACTTACTTTCCATAGTTAGTCTTCTGTTCAACAACCTGATCACCAATGCTTTGCAACATTGCTATATTTGTAATTCAACAAAGTACCAAAAGAAATGCACTGAATCAAGTGTCCTTAAGTTTAGACAACATTACTACATTATCTTGCTAAAACCATTTTCCCTTCTCTCAGAGCCTACAGTTTGAGCTAACTTTTAACACAATAAACAGTTGTTATCAAAATCCACAGCTTTCCCAGAGCGACCACCAATACGCCTCATGCTTCAGCTGTATCTCATAACGTATAGGTTTTCAGCGGCGCTGTATGGTCCGATTGAGAGGGGAACATTATTTGCTCAAGTTTCCACCCCCTTATCAGACAAACGGCATCAGTCATAATGAGAGCAAGCAGGCTAATTGAGCCTTTGAGCCAATGTACACACGGTTTGAACAATTCTATATTGGTGCAGTATAATGTATCATTGTCAATGCATGTTATTTTACCTCGTTCAAAACACACACACACACACACACACACACACACACACAGAGAGAGGTTGGTCACGGTGGCTATAATGTGTCTGCCCTGCAGCGATCTGCACCCTTCCGCTCTGGTCTTTGAAGCATGTCTCTCTGTTTGCTACCTTTTCACTTTCTTCTGCACCTCACCTCTTTCCTTTGCTCTCACGATGTGTCTGGTTTGTGTGTGTGTGTGTGTGTGTGTGTGTGTGTGTGTGTGAGAGAGAGTGTGTGTGAGCCCTGCTCTTTCCAGCGGATGACATTCTCATGGCCTGCGCTGAGCATGTTGCCTTCTCTTCCTCAGGATGTGGCTGCCCGTGAAGCGTCTGCTCTTTTCACCTCACTCAGACTATGCACGTATGCGGTGTAGAGAGTAGGTTAGAGTGCCTGTGTGTGCTCTCGAGGCCGAACCTGAGGAGTTTCTAATGGAAAGAAATTCATTTAGACAGCAAATGGCTTTTTGTTTACATGCTGTTTTAAAGATGTCCTTGTATTTATTTGTGCTATGCATTTTGTTGTGCTTCATTTTGGTAAGTTCTTCTTCTTTGTAGTGCCCTTTTACATAAGATTCACTATTATTATAGCTAATACTTAAAGCTACCAACTAGCAACCATATAGTGACACCGTGGCAAGAAGTTTTGTATGTGTAAACACTCACTTTATAAATGTAAGAGTCTAGTTCTTTGTCTCTGGTCTCAGTCGTTGTTCAGTGGTTCGTTCTGTGCCAGAGAGAAGCTTTGGCAGATCTAGACGCTTCCATCTGTAACCTGTAATACTGCAAACGAGTCACAAATCACTTTAATTAGAGGCTCAGTCTGTGGAGCTGAGTGGAGAGCACCGGAAAGCCAACTTCTGTTTCCTCTTCTACAAAAAAACTTTAAATATAACGGCATGGGCGCAAACACTTCTTGAACCGCACACACATACTCATAGGAAATGAAAGACACAAATGAGATCATGTTAATATCTCCGTTGCCTCTTGACAACAATGACAAAGTCTGCAAACAAACATCTATAATAATAATAATTATTATAT
>NW_015506410.1:244697-269396 GCF_001515645.1 Sinocyclocheilus grahami
TAGCTTTGATCACAGGAATAAATGACATTTTAACATATATTCAATTAGAATATTCAATTAGAAAACATTTATTTAAAATTGTAATATTCACAATTGTGTACTATTGTGTGTGCACAATAAATAAATAAATAA
The DNA here is from genome assembly GCF_001515645.1 of Sinocyclocheilus grahami. Classification (NCBI taxonomy): domain Eukaryota; kingdom Metazoa; phylum Chordata; class Actinopteri; order Cypriniformes; family Cyprinidae; genus Sinocyclocheilus; species Sinocyclocheilus grahami. Next base: position 244,830 of record NW_015506410.1, read on the forward strand.
ATAAATATATATATATATATATACATATATATATATATATATATATATATATATATGCAAAATATAGATGTGCAAAGTTAGTAGAGACAAATCCCATCAGACTAAAGGCTGTAATTAAAGGTGGTTGTAACAAAAGGTGGTTCAACAAAATACTGACTCAAGGGGGTGATCATTTTCATTTTCATTTTCATTATCATCAAGTGATTCTGTCTTTTTTATTTATTTATTTATTCCTGACATGTTGGTGTTTTATGGCTCGTTTTATCTTACACTTGGATGATATAAGTTGCACTGATTAAATACAGCTTGATAAAACAAAAACTGTGTCTGTCTTCATTTCAGGCTACAAAGCAACAAAATGTGATTAGTTTAAAGGGGGTTGTATGTATGTATATATAAATATATAGTATTCACACACACATTCTTTGTCACTATAGCTGCTGGTCTCGAATCTTTTTAAGCTCATAGATATAATGATGTATGACTTAATCACTGCTTTTTACACAAACACACACACACACACACACACACACACACACATGAAATACAACCTCTACATTACACCTCAATTAGTCCTTAATCCATGTTCCATTATTTCACCCCATTTTATAAAATACCAGATAACTATTTTGGAAGCGAGCAGGGATTATATCAGCTGCCCCTAATAGATTAATAACATTTCCCGGCAAGTCCATCCCGGTGCTCGTTTCATTGGATTTGGCAGACACAATTTAGCAGCATTAATGAGCATTTAATGAGCAAGTCCCATAGAAACCCATGCTTGGGTCGCTGTAGGTCTTAGACTTCTGAAACGCCATCGCTCAAATGCTGTATGAACACTGTGTTTTAGGCAATAACTCTGCCTGTTTAATGCTACGAAGACTGTTTGTAATGATGAACAAATGTAGTGAGAAAGGGTCCTCTACATTACACCTCAATTAGTCCTTAATCCATGTTCCATTATTTCACCCCATTTTATAAAATACCAGATAACTATTTTGGAAGCGAGCAGGGATTATATCAGTTGCCCCTAATAGATTAATAACATTTCCCGGCAAGTCCATCCCGGTGCTTGTTTCATTGGATTTGGCAGACACAATTTAGCAGCATTAATGAGCATTTAATGAGCAAGTCCCATAGAAACCCATGCTTGGGTCGCTGTAGGTCTTAGACTTCTGAAACGCCATCGCTCAAATGCTGTATGAACACTGTGTTTTAGGCAATAACTCTGCCTGTTTAATGCTACGAAGACTGTTTGTAATGATGAACAAATGTAGTGAGAAAGGGTATTTGTTAAGAGCTCTAAAAGAGGAGCAGCTGAACACAAGCACACATCCTGCCAAATCTGTGAAAATAGATGTCAAAAAACCCCATACACAAATACAGTATATATATGCTTGCATATTATTTCTATTTATGAAATATATTGTCATATGAAGTAGAAACATATGAAACCTATTAGCAATTGGAACAATTTCATGTATTAACATATAAATCTAGTTCATTCAGATATGTACATTTATGTAATACATTTTTGGACATATATTACATGCATATCCATCCTAAAACCCATGAATACATGTTGATATTATAAAAGATATACATGTTTTTCAAAACATTATTACAAAAACATACAGAATTTTTTTTTATACATGTTGTTTTAATAAAGTTGCATATATAAATAAAGCTTACACTTGATTTTACAAAGTCCTTGTTACAGTGTAATTATACATTTAAGTAATATGAATAATATTAATTAAGCACTTAATATATGGTTAGGGTTAGTATGAGGGTTTGGTTTAGGGTTAGTTGCATGTATTTATGCATAATTTATTGTTATTACTATATTACGTAGATGTAACATGTAACAAGGACGTATACAGTATGGTTGCAAAATATAATACCATATAAATAAATCATCATAGACATGTTAGTAAAATATGTACTGAACATATACAAATTTTACTATGGGGAACTTATATATGTTATAAAATTATATCTTCATCTACTCAGAGAATGTACACATGTGAAAAATATATGGCCTTATAGGTAACATATATGGCAATATCACTCTTGATATAAGGCAATATATAACATATATTACATTTCCATACATTGTCAATGTAGCACATAGATGTATTTTTAATAATTTTTCATTTTCAACTTTGAAAAGTACAGCTGCCACGTAAATACACACACACACACACATAAACAGACTAATGCTACAATGCTAGCTGTGGCTAATAAACCACAGCAGTGCTAAAGAGTCTTAACAATAGTGAATTTGCTCCTAAGTAAGCTGTCTAAAGTATTTCAGCATTTGTCTTCGCAGGACACCTGTCTCTCTTCAACTCGGCACAAACACAGTAACTGAATCTTAACACTGCGACAGAAACAGGAAACAAAGGAAGCCGAGTGTGAAGTTAATGCGTGGCGCTGCAGTGGCTGCGCTCACCGGAGGCCCAGTCTGTCTGTGGCTTTGTGCACAGGCCCATTAATCCACATTACTGCTGGATTAATTTGGTTTGCGAGGGAGATGTTAATAAATGCACTCTGAGAGGCTGCCTGCGATTGATCACTGCTTCCTGTCGCTGCGCGGTCGCTCCTGTTAACTGGTAGAGAGAGATCCATCAACCCTTCATGCGTACATTCACGCGGGGTACTCGAATACGGCACATTTTAATGCATCATAATCTTCAAAGAGCACTGCAGGCTCTCGCTCTCTCTGGCTGTATTTACACGAACTGCCGATTGCAATAACACTTAGCTGCACATGCTTAGCACATCCTGTGTACAATAAAAAAGACAATCAAATATCCACATTGTTTGGGCTTCAAGGACTAACACAATTATGGCAGACAGACATCTATCAATAGATAGATAACTAAACCCAAGTGAGTGGAGGAATTCTGCTGGACTGCCTCTGGAAAGAGTAAGGTTTCATGAAAACAAATGGTATTAATTGTGAATGTGCCCTCATATACTCTCTGGATGGCATTTTCCAGCTTAGTCAGACCAGTCTGTTGGTTGTATGGAGATTTGGGGGTTATTATTGGGGTTACCCATGCGAGCTAAGAGTAGCAAGCCTGCTTTTGCTGTTGCAGGTAGGCTACAGCAGAAAAGGGCTAGCAGCACTTTGAACCGCTAACATTTATTGAATTTATTATTAGCGAGGCATTATTGCTGTTTCCTATAGATAACATGATTTGGGATGCAGTGTGTGGTAGCTAGTGAACAGCTCTTTTAAAGCAAGCTAAAGGTGGTTTAAATGGATCCAAATTTCAGATGTTTTGCAAACTTCCAATGTTTTTCTACAATCACCTCTTCAAAATCTTCTGCTCCATATCAAGCTATGGAAGCTATGCCTTCCATTCATTTCAGTAGCATATATATATATATGCACATTTTAGAGTGGCCTTTTATTGTGGCCAGCCTAAGGCACACCTGACCAGCAGAGGCCAACTAGTCTATGCTAACCACCCTTTAGCAGCATACTTTTAAAAAGAGAACTTATAATGGAAATCCTTACTTTAAAGTATTGTTTTAAAATATTTTAAAACAATATACTTGAATGTGAACTGAATGTAATGTTCTCAGATATTGAATTGCATGTTAATTGCAATTAAATTAATATTATTATGCAATTTGTTGAACTTGTGAGTGCTTTTTTGACCCACTCAAGTAGGACTTAATTACATCTTTATATGTAATTTCTATAATACTTTTTTGTCTTTGAAATATGGATGAAGTGTACTGCTGATTGTACTGACAAGCATTTATTGTTAACTCAAATATACTCTAATGTTATTTCTATTGTAACATGTCATGTATTAAAATATATTTGTAATGACATATTTGCAATAATGAAGTTGTAATTTAGTACATTTATTATATATATTCACTTTAAATGTAAATAACACACTGCCGTTCAAATTATAATCAAATACTTCACATGCGCTTTAGTATGTTAATCAACACATCGACATAAGTTCTTTAAAACACAACAGAAGATTATTAAAACACAATGATTTAAAATGTACTTTAAAGAAAAAACTTTTAATTTGACTTTATTACAAATTAAGTGTGTTAAGAAACCATCATGACTGTACTCTTTTAAGAACATTTAAGTAGCCTTTTGTTTCATTATTAATGTTATCTGCATGCACTTTTAAAAAAACTCACTATTAGTGCACATTCAATTCAATTAAGCACACTTCTTTTCTCAGAGGCAGTCAAACCTTCACCATTTGAATATATAACGTTGCCTCTTTTGTCTAGGGCTGTTAGAGAGACAGGTGTGATTTCTCAGGACACCTCTTTCTGTATATCAGGTAATTGGGATTTTTATGCATGCTGTTCTTGAAAAAAATAAAAATAAATAACAGTGTCATCTATACCCGCTAATGAGGAGAGACAGGTTTTAGGGACACCTGGTGCAGAGTGTCTTTCCGTCCATATGGCATCTCATCACACTGCGTGATTTTTTAATATAGGTCAGAATCTACGATAAGCATGACAGCCCATGCAGATGAACTGTAAGTGAATGCTAATTTATTACAACCATAAGCTTCATTCTGGTTTATCCGTTTAAGCGGCGAAGAAATGACTCAAAGAGACTATGATTGAGTAATTAAAACGTGAAATGAGTGCTTGAGCAGTCTTTACACGTTCACACAGTTGCTTTTGTTTCTCAGTGAACAACCTGTATCACAGTTCGTGTCAAATGCTGCATTTTTGCTGTATTATAAAGTCTTCTGTGGGTTTTAAAGTGTGTTTTCCTGTTTGAGAAACGTGAGGCCGCCTCTGGCCCTGTGGGAGGAAGAGCCCATCACTGCCTCTGCACAGCTCACAGGCCAAACAGGAAGTGCCTCCACTTACCCGATTAAAGTTCACTGATTTAAAGGGAAACCTTATACTCCCTGATGGCACGTTTCCAATAGAATTATTAAATTAAGTTATCCGCAGATCACTCCACAGCCGATCTCACCGGATAGGGCAACACCGTATCACCGGATACTTACAACGTCAACTTCAGCATTTTTCTCATATAGAAAGGCTTAAGTGTAGCTCAGTGTCGTCCCAGTCAGAGTATGTCATACAGGCACGTTCTTAAAGGGACAGTTATCTTAAAAACAAATCAGCATTCTGTCATAATTTCTTCCATAGAACACAAAATGAGATGCTCTGAAGAATGTTCACACTGCTCCACACAATGAACACCATCAAGATCCAAAAATGACAAAAAGGGCCCTACAACAGTTTGGCGTGAGGAATAATTAGAAATGTCTTTTCAGTTCTCTTTCAGACATTGTGGAAAGTCTGACATCAGTCAAGTCAAATTTCCTTTGGGGTTTTAAATGTAACTGATCGTTATGCTCCAGATTTGAAGAATGCATGGGGAAGTATAATTGAAAGCTAGAGCAGAGGGAAAGATTTTCAGTGAATGATGACCTAAATTTAGGTTTGTTCTACACACAAAACTATTATATAACTTCAGAAGACTTAAGAAATAAAGCACACAAATCATATGCACTACTTTGTGGCAGCATTATTTATATACTACAGGTATGTATTCTAGTTTGTATTCCAATTTTGAATTTAGCTTTTATTTTTATATTGTCACTTTTCATGTTAAATTTAAATTCAGTTATTTATGTGCTTTTGTCATTTCCCCCCCAAATGTAACTATATTTATTATTTCTTTTTTTAATTTTAAATTTAGTTTGAGTTCAGTTTTAGATTTGATTTACATCCAGTTAGTAAGTTTTGTGCTTCAACTTCAACTTATTTCAGTAAGTTGCCAACACAACATTTATAATTTGTGTTTAGTTTTTATTTTGTTTAGTTATGTAATGTTTATATTTTGTTTTATAGCATTAATACAATGGACACAAAATGTTTTTAAAAGTTTTAGTTTTAGTTAGCGATAATAACCCTGCTTTTATTGCTATTTTGGAGCTTGACAGCCCCAGTCTCCATTCACTTTCATAGGATGGAAAAGAGCAGCACAGATAGTCTGTTAAATATCTCTTTTTGTGTTTCACAGAAGAAGAAAAAATCATACAGGTTTGGAAAAACATGAGGGTGTGTAAATCTCCCAAAATGTTTGGATGAACTCTCCCTAAAAGAAAATTTGTAATGTAACACTTCACAATAACTACATTAACATGAACTAACATTAAACAAAACTTCTACAGCATTTTACATTTTTATTCATATTTATCTTAACATTTAATATTTTTAAGATTAAAAGTTGTATCTGTTAACACTAGTTAACGCACTTTGTAAATTAAGTTATTCAAATTGATTAAGCTAATAAATGCTGTAAAATATATTGCTCATTTTACATTATGTTAGTTAATGCATTAACTAAAGTAAAATGAGACTTGACAGTAAGGTGTTACCATAAAAATGATCACAACATGTATAAAGGGGACACAGTGTGCCAGACAATTATTTAAAGTTCACTTTCCTACTTAAGAGAAGATGCCAAGGCCATATAGCTATTAAAAGTTGTATCTGTTAACACTAGTTAACGCACATTGTAAATTAAGTTATTCAAATTGATTAAGCTAATAAATGCTGTAAAATATATTGCTCATTTTACATTATGTTAGTTAATGCATTAACTAAAGTCAAATGAGACTTGACAGTAAGGTGTTACCATAAAAATGATCACAAAATGTATAAAGGGGACATATTTATGCATGCACTGTTAAGCTATAGGTTGCTATTTTGACCTGTTTCTTCTTAGGAAGTCTGTGCTCAGACAGCAGAGCTAATAATTCAGACACACATATGATTTCCCTTATAAGTCGTGCTTGGTAAAGAGTGTTATCAACTGAAAGCAGTGCACAGTGTGCCAGACAATTATTTAAAGTTCACTTTCCTACTTAAGAGAAGATGCCAAGGCCATATAGCTCACAACTGCATAGAGGCGTTTTCCACACATCAGGGTCACCACAAGTTCAATTATAATTTTTGAGAATGTCTTGAGAACGAACATAAAAATGTAACTCCTTAATTCTTTATGTGCACTCAGTGGGGGTATAGTGACAAACGTGCTGGTGTCACTCATGCTGAAGTGTTTGTAATGTGCTGTGCTTCATAACTGACGGTGTTGGCAGCGAGGTGAACAGATCCTCCTCCACCCGCAAGACTCTTTCCTCTCTCTCCCACAGCGGCCATCTGTCCGTCCAAACTCCCGCAATGAGGCAGCATGAATCAGCCCGAGATATGAGCAGTGAGACCAATCGCTCGTGCTCGCACACAGATGTGATATTAGAAGCTTACTGTCTGTGTGTCTGCACAACAGCTTCTCAATGCTGCACATGCTGCTAAAGAGCAGTGCACAAGCTATTTTAATTCAGCACACATGCTGTAATGTGTTTTTTTCAGGGAACCTAAAATGTGCTTCATCAGAATATTTTTTTAATTGTATTATTATTATTATTATTATTATTATTATTATTAAGGGCCTGCATAATACTTAATATGACCAAATCAATTACCAATGAAAGTAATTAGATCAGCCAGAAAAAAAAGTCTTTATGTTTTCCTTCTTTAAATTTCAGCTAATTGCCAAGACAGTATTTCTCATTAAAAATGGCAAAAACACACAATAAAATTAATAAAACGGAAAATATAAAAATAAAAACTGACATGAAATATGGAATATTTATAATATAAAAAGACAACAGCCATGAGTTTTGATTTGATACTTTCAGTGTTAATTTAGTCATATTAATTTACTATTATACTATTTATTAATATGTTGAATTAACTTTTTATTTCTATAATTTTTAATTTTAGTTTAGGTTTTAGTAATTTTAATATGTGCCTTTGTCATTTTTGTTATTTATTTATTTATTATTATTATTATTATTATTATTATTATTTTAGTTTAATATATTTAACTTTTTAGTAATTTTAGTACTTCAACTTAAACTGATCTTATTTCAGTTTGTTGCCAAGGCGACATTTCTCATTTTCATGTACATTTTTGTTAGTTTTTGTCTAATATTTTTGTTTCAGCTTCATTTTCAATTTCAGTTAGTGGGAGGAAAACTGTCATTTTTTTGAGTCATGAATACGTGTGCTCCATTTTGCCAGAAGAGAAAGACTGTATAAACATGTATAACTGAAAAAAAAGTGGATTTGGTCATATTTTTATGAGTACACCAGTATATAAAGCTAACATACATTAACAAAACGCCACAAACCTCTCATTTTAATTTCAAGCCGTCTTTAAGGTAACACTGCCTGTCTTCACTTGGGCATTAACATAAGATTATTATATTTGAATAGACCAATTTATCAAGAGTCACATGATCGACTGTGGACGGCCCCTGGGAGGGACAGCGCTCATGTGTCTGACCACAAACACTCTGATACAATGAGATACAGTGTCAAACCGTTGGCCAGCTGTGCACATCTGCACAGAAGTGAAACAGACAGACAAATGAAAAGACTATTTCTGTCTGTTACTAATGAGTTACACTGAGAATAAAGCACTGAAATTACTAATCATCTAATAACGGAAAAATGAGTCATCCTTGTGGAAATTATTGAAGAAAGGAAGAGAGGGGCAAGTTGTCACATGGGAAGTTGTTCACAAGGGCTCTGTAAAGTTATGAGTCAAAAGTCCAGTCACGTAAATGTATGTGTTCTCCAGCAGTCAATACTATGCTGGTGTCTAGAGCAATTGAAATGAGGATGATTTTTGTGAAATCTGTCATCCAAAGCAGAATTACAGCACCATCATATTTTCCTGCAGCTGTTGGGTAAATATGTGTACACAATAAAACTACATTCAGACAAGAGTCTGGTTGGGGTCAGTAAGATTTGTTAATATTTTTGAAACAAGTGTCTTATACTCAGGCTGTCTTTACTATCACTTCTCAGGAGTAATTGAATGTATCCTTGAATAAAAATATCAATTTCATAAAAAACTTACTGACCCCAAACTTTTGAAGTGCAGATTTTAACAGTGGAGGAGCTAAACTTTTTTGTTGTCAAGATTTGTGTCTATAAAAACTGATCTACTCAATATCTGTATTTTCATACATTACAATTTGAACAGGAAAATGAACCAAAATTCAAATGAAAACAGAAAATATAAAAATAAAACTGACATATCATAATAAATAAATACAACAGCCATGAGTTATGATTTGACACTTTCCAGTCTTATTTTAGTGTTATTTATATTTATTCATATTTTGAACCAGAACTGATTTTATTTCATTTAGCTGGCAAGGCAGTTTTGAATTTTTCAGTTTTTGTCTCTTTTTCTTTCTTTCTTTTTTTTCCTCTTAAAGTTTTTGTATAATTGAAATTTTATTTCAGCTTCCTTTCAATTAATGAAAACAATTGTCATTAAAAATTCCCTGGAGTAAACAGTCTCCCCTACATATGACTTTACCCTATTAAAAATCAATGTCAAAGTTATATTGAAAGTCATCCATCACTTCAGGTACGTGAGTCTTTTTTGTGTTTGAAAAGCTGTCTTTTCTCTTTTCTTCGGTCTGACAGCTCTTGGACGCCTAGAGCTAATTAAAGAGAATGAATGGTTTGGTGTGAGAAGAACCGCTACATAAGGCCACATTGTCAAACATATGCAGAATGCAGCTACACCTTACACGGCGTAAACTCACACGCCTGGGAACACTTGCTGTCAGAGTGGCGTTTCCATGGCGACAGGGTCATGGGCATTACAATTTGAACAGGAAAATGAACCAAAATTCAAATGAAAACAGAAAATATAAAAATAAAACTGACATATCATAATAAATAAATACATACAAATTAAAAAAGATATACAACAGCCATGAGTTATGATTTGACACTTTCCAGTCTTATTTTAGTGTTATTTATATTTATTCATATTTTGAACCAGAACTGATTTTATTTCATTTAGCTGGCAAGGCAGTTTTGAATTTTTCAGTTTTTGTCTCTTTTTCTTTCTTTCTTTTTTTTCCTCTTAAAGTTTTTGTATAATTGAAATTTTATTTCAGCTTCCTTTCAATTAATGAAAACAATTGTCATTAAAAATTCCCTGGAGTAAACAGTCTCCCCTACATATGACTTTACCCTATTAAAAATCAATGTCAAAGTTATATTGAAAGTCATCCATCACTTCAGGTACGTGAGTCTTTTTTGTGTTTGAAAAGCTGTCTTTTCTCTTTTCTTCGGTCTGACAGCTCTTGGACGCCTAGAGCTAATTAAAGAGAATGAATGGTTTGGTGTGAGAAGAACCGCTACATAAGGCCACATTGTCAAACATATGCAGAATGCAGCTACACCTTACACGGCGTAAACTCACACGCCTGGGAACACTTGCTGTCAGAGTGGCGTTTCCATGGCGACAGGGTCATGGCCTTTGACCTGACAGATCTGCAGAGGGCCCAGGTCGTCAGGGGAGCCAAAGGGACCCCTTTTTTGTGTAAAGAGGAATTCTGAATAAAAAAATGGATAGACTGGGGAGGTGAAGGAAGGAGGGAAGAAGAGATGTGTGAAAAAGAGAGAAAATGCAAATATTTGAACGTGATGTTCTCACAGCGGGGCTGTACAGTTTTGTTTTGTCTCATCGCAGGGGGTACTAGCTTGGATAGAATTCAGTTTTGCTGTTAAATCTATAAAGCCACAAATTAGTAGATCAAAATAATTAATTGTAATTAATGTCATGGTTTGTTTTTTTAATAGTTAACACATTTAATGACTTTGTATGGCAAGAAAACAAAACGAAACAAAATGTGCAAATTGTGTCATGTTGCATGGATTCTACACAGAGAGGAATAGAATTTTCAAAGAATAAACTCTTTAATTAATGATAATGCTCAATGATATCTCACATTTTCAGAAGTGTTTTTAAGCATATGCAGCAGATTAGTTGACAGTGCATCCATTTTTTCACAGTTTTAGCTTATAATCTATATGAATGTAAACTAATATTTGGAATAATTACGTTTTTTATGCAAGGCTGCGCTTATATGATCAGAATTTCAGTAAAAACAGTAATATAGTGAAATATTATTGCAATTTAAAATGGCTCCAGTATCAGGAATTCCACAAAATTATTAAGCAGCTCAACTGTTTTCAACATTGATAATAATCAGAAATGTTTCTTGAGCAGCAGATCAGCATATTATACTGATTTCTAAAGGATCATGTGACACTGAAGACTGGAGTAATGATGCTGAAAAATACAGCTTTGATCACAGGAATAAATTACATATGCACATATATTCAAACAGAAAACAGTTGTTTTAATTTGTAATACTAATTCAAACTATTATGCACTGCTTTTTACAAATAAAGGCAGCCTTGGTAATTCTTCTAAACTGTTGATCTGTAGTGTATAAATTAAAGTGGATATGGGCCATAAAACTACACGTAATAAGAACAGAAAATAGAAGAAATACAGAAACTATAAATGCTTTTATAAATAGATTTGGAATTGTGACATGCATCTACAAGGCACTGCTTGACATTTCATGTCAACTATCCAATAAATGAGTAGTTGACGTCTCCCTGTACTGACACGTCTTTTTATATACGTTTGACAGGAGGAAAAATAGTGTTATATTTGATTTAGTAAGCTGACAGATATATTTCCAAGAGTAATTGCTTTCAAACAAGGGTAACTAACTGACCACAGTCAACTGATTTTGATCCAGTTATTCCATTCTGAAGGGGAAATGTCTGAGTATTTTCCATACATAACACACAGGGTTTGCTGGGGCTGAAGCAGTGGAAATGGACATTAATATCTGTCATCCTGGGTGAGGCTTCATAAAACACGTATGAACTCCAGCGGATCTGTGTCACCCGGTTTTTCTTCATAGTAATGGAATAATAGGCCTCAATTTTGCTATATTGCTTTTACGGGGGAAAACATGTCATCATATATATATATATATATATTTTTTTTTTAATATATTTCCTAAATGAACTGAAAGAAAAAAATAGTTATATATAAATATAAATAATTAAGCCATTAGGTCTAATGTTTTCAATATGACATTATTTCCATGAGTTATGATTTTTTCTTCTTCTAAATTGTCATTACTGTAATGCATTAAAATGTTGTATATTTTCATACAGTATCCATTATTATTATATCCTAATATATATATTTATATGTGTGTGTGTGTGTGTACAATGTACATATAAGATAAGAATGACATTTACCGCCTTAATGCCATAATTATAATTCGTTAGTAAATGTGTTTAATTGTCATGAAAATATTGCAATGCAAAAAAAAGTCTTAATGGTCATAAAATGTCCCTTCATGGTCTTTAAGAAAAATGTAATTTTATTTTTTTTTTCTTTTGATATTGCGGTGAAATAATGTCCCTTAAAAAAAATTTTTTTTTTCTTTTGGTGAGATTCACCCTTTTTCACTCTCTGTCTCCTGTCTCTAAGCAGCAGTGAATAAGTAATTGCTTGTGAGAGCATTCAAAGCATTTTTTCGCAATAGACATATGTATCTGTAATCTGTCTGTCTGGAAAACTGAAATAAAGGGAGAAAGAGATAGAGAGAGAGTTGAAGAGTGTGAGCAGGAGAGACGTTTGGGGGCTGTTCCTAATTTTGTCGTCAAACAGTAGCGAGTGTAGTGTGTGTTTTGTAACTGGCTGTGTGGAGCTGGTTATAATAACTGTGAAAAATCTCATTAATTCAGTCAGACTCAGCCGCTAACGCCTTGTATTGTCACTTATCCCTAGGCCCTTTTGACTGCCTAACTAGCATCATCTCCATGGTGACAGAAGAGCAATGCTTCACACGTAAAAGCAAACTTTTCTTTGTCTGCCTGATAACACTTGAAAAACAGCATGTGACTTGAAGGCTCTAGCTGAGGGAATGCCTTGGTTTTGTGTTTAATTTGCACATGGTTCAGGTTCAAATCCAGCAACAGACGTACTCATTTTTAATAACACCACGCGGCTTCCTCGCCAGGCTGAGGCTGTGACCTCATTTCCTTTGCTGGGCTTCTGCAGGAAGCACGGTCAGCCTCTTCCTTTCGCACCGTGACAGCCTGATGAGGGGTGACAGCTGGGGAAATGAAGTTCAATCACAGCTAAATCTACTGAGTAAATGAATGATCAGTGTATTTTTATGTATTTGCATCACAATGATGCTTGAATAAACTTGAAGGGATTTACATGATCCATGTAGTTCCTAACTGAATGTGACGAGGCATGAAACTTTCTGCACATATAAAAAAAGAGTGAATGTGTGCATATTTTAAAATGTTATCTGTAAATAGTTTAAAATGATTACTTCCCAACTAGAATTAGACCTACACTCAAAAAAATGCTGGGTTGTTTCAACCCAACTTTGGGTCAAATATGGACTAACCCAACCACTGGGTTGAATTTTTACATTCAATTTTTAACCCAAAAGTTGGGTTAGTCCATATTTGACCCAAAGTTGGGTTGAAACAACCCAGCATTTTTTAGAGTGTAGAGTTAGACAGTCACCATTCCATATCTAACACTTTATAAAAAAAAATTGGGTCAAAACATGGTTATGGCCGTGCTTTGGTTGATTCCCATTTCCCAGGCGAAGAGCCATGCCAAAAGAGCCACATTTTATTGTAAGAAAACATTATAATCACTTAGAAAAGTAATAGTACAGCTCCCATCAACAATCCACGCAATTTAAGCAACCATCCATGTTTGTACTGCAAATATATCTTGAAATTAATTAAGTCTAAAAACAAGATAAATGTATTTATGCAAGCAACTGACTCACCGATGTAGCGAAGCAACCTGCATACAAAGGCAAAGACACAAACGAAGACCAGCATTCACAATAGTTAATTAAGCAGCAGCATCTTTAATTACATCAAATGAACCCCCGACCTGTGCTGTGCATTTGTGTTGAACAGTGTGGTGAAGTTCCACTTGATATGAATGTTACTATTCATACACAGCTCATGCAACTCGTGCACAGCATCAGTGCGTGGTGTAAAAAGCCTTCAGGGCTTCTTCTTTTAAGTGGGAGGTGAATAATTAACCCTCCAGATCAGCATTAAGATATCTGACTTTGTTGAGGTCACACACACAACACTGTGGTGCATGTAATATTTAAGGTGCATTATTTATAATACTTTGGGTTGCAGGTTTATTAAAGAAAACATTTCACTCCTGCTTTGAGGGCTCACCTGGCCTCTAATTTCAAACCCATAATTCTGCAAATCAAAAATATAACTAACTAAATAAATAAATAAACAAACAAACAAATAATTATTATATATTTTTTTATTTAAAAAATAAATAAGGTTACACTTTATTTTAAGGTGATGTTGTTACAAGTGTTAACAAGTACCAAGTAATATTAATTAACTACATGTATGTACTATAGGATTAAGGTTAGGTTTAGGATTTGTAATTATACATAATTTAATGTTGTTACTACCGTAAATACATGTAACTACATCGCCTTAAAATAAAGTTACAAACAAACAAACAATAAATAAATAATAAATAAACAAACAAATAAATATGTATTCATGTTTGTTTTACTGAATAAATAAATAAATGTGTATTTATGTTTATTTATTTTACTGAATAAATATGTAATGAATGAATGAATACATTGAATGGGCTAGAATTCACTTTGCTTTAAGGAAAATTTTATTTATTTAATTATTTTAGTTATTTGACCATTAAGGACCATCACATTAAATGCTAAAAAAAATCTTAAATTCTTGTTAAATACAACAAAAATCGCCACTCATGTCTGTAGTAATTTGTTTCAATCTTGTGGACCCCTAAATGAATGATATGTGGCTCTTTTGTTGCATTTATCATCTAGTTTTCATGAATTAGCCACATCATGTGACCAGGTTACAAAAGAACACAATCTGAAAGCTTTTCTTTAAAAGGCAAGTCAAATATTTAGAGACTTTTTTTTGTGAGGCTGGGCAGGCTGAGGTTTGCTTTTACTTTTCAGCCCAGGCTTCTCCAATAACGCCCAATTGACACTACATTAGCAAAACTACACATGTTCAAACTTTCAACAGCCGTAAACATGTTAGCAAGCACCGATGTTGCTCAAATGAAGCTATTCATCAGGCCCTCCTGAAAGACTCCTTTGTGGTTCGTACTACAGCTTCTCAATGCGGGGCGGGGTATGGGGTGCTTCTGAACTGACATTCCAGCCTTGCTTGATTAACCCTGGGTAGCGATAAAGCAGTCATGCTTTTCAAACCAAATCTCACTCCACCTTAATGACTTCCAGAGTCCCCCATACCATAAAGACCCCCGCCAGACCCCAGTGGCCGTCCACCCTCCCTCAGCCTCCTTTAAAACCTTTCTCTCCCATCTTTAAACCATGCAGTCCGAACAAACATGGTTTTCCTCTATCTCACATGCAGACCACTTGAGTTGAGAGTGAAGTGTTTGAGGGTGCTGAGCATTCCTGAGGTTTCTCACCCCACTTCAAGAGTCCAGCTGACGTAATGAATACTGCTCATGCATTGAGCGCCTAACAAGAATACACTCCAGTTCAGGTTTCGACACACTGTTTTCTGTAAACAAGCACTAGATTAAATAAGACATCTTTTGTTGGTTTTATTGGGACGTTTCTCTCTGTGTGACACTGAGCGCATCCTTTATCGGGGTGTTGATAACATGATGGATTGCGCGATTCTCAGGACGTCTTTGATGTTGTAGAACGCAGCATAAAGTGAAACATTTTAATGGGTTACAAGCTGTTCACAGATTTTGACAAACGCCTTTTGTTTTCTATTGACACACTGTTCTAGTTTTTATTTATAACAACATACAAACTTGTTTTAATAAGTCTATTCATTGGCTGAAGTGACAACAAATACAATGCAGACAGAAATCATTCTGTCTGCATTGTATTTGTTGTCACTTCAGCCAATGAATAGACTTGGATACATTCTGCAGAGTGATTCTGTTGTCAGTTGTCAACTACTGCTGCTGTTTTACAGGCAGATTAAAGCACCTTTGTGTTTACAGCACATCTGATGATCACAGTAGGGCAGATTGCAGGTTTAGGAGCTAGATGCTTGGATGCTTGTTTGACAGCACAGTGGTCCTATCCCCCCCCAATTGGTTTGAAATACATTAAAGGAAAAGGGGTGATATTTTGGGTGGCAAACTGGAGAGCGATGGGGATGTTGTTGTTTTTTTGAGCTTCAAGTGTTTTTGAGCTTCAAGTAGGGGAGACAGTTGTCACTGTCGACTCCAATGAATATTTCTTAGGGTTGGGCTCTTTTAAAGTTGCCGTAGAGACACAAACCTTCAGGTCTTGGCTGCATAAAAGCTATTTCCAGCCTTATTGCTCAAGAGATCCTATAATGGGGCATGTTGTCACAATGGAAACCTGCTGTTTATTGACAGTGATTTGACAAGAATACCTTTTTTTAAGACATAAATTCTGCATATTTAAGTAAATTAATCATTTTGCACAACTAATAGTTTTTTTAAGCAAAATATAAAGTCAAAGATAAATGTTTTTTTTTTTTTTTTTATGGGCTAAATTGAATGCATGATAGTCAAATATTATTAAGCACGGCTTAAATAAATGCATGGTTTCAAGTTAAATATTCAAATTTATTGATTTAATTCAACCTTTTTAAGTTGCAAACATGAGTTCTGTTGTCATAATAATGATAATCATTGCATCACCTTAATATTGTATGTAATTCAAACTAAACTTTCTACTTTTTATTTTTTCTTCCCTTTTGGTTCTTTATGTATTTATTTTTAATTTAATGAAATTGTCTGAATAACTCTGATAACTCTGATGGCAGTGGAGTTATAGTTCCCAGCATGCTTTGCATAGGACTGGATAAACAAAATAAACAACTTTTTAAATAAACCATTAAATAATGAACAGAATAAAACGTTTTTTTATTATTATTTGTGTTTACGCTACAATTATAAAGTTCCTCTAACTCAATGAATTTTTTTGTTTGAACAATTTTATTAGAAAAACAAAAACAAAAATGTTGCTTTAATCTGTCACAGTTATGGACTGGTTGTTGTGTTTTCTCCCTCTTGTGCCCATATTTGGTTATGTTCCTGTTCTCGTTAAGTCATTATGAGTTCATCCTCCTCACCTGCCTGTCCCTCATCAAGCTCCCCTGTTATCCAGTGTTAAAGTTGAGTTGTGCGTGTGTTACCTGGCTACCTTCTGTGTGAATTATATTAAAGATTATTCTTCGTCTTCGTTGCGCGTTTCTCACACCGCACCGTGACATAATCATTTTGTTTAGCCAAAACATGTTGCTTAGACCGTACACTGGAAAACGAAGTCAAATTTACAAAATTTACTGTAAGTTCATTGCATTTAATAGAAACATGTTATGTGATCAATAATTTATTATCTTAAACTCAAACTGAATGAATTACAGCAGATTTCTAGTTTCCAGCATGCTTTGCTTCAGACTCTATAAGGAGAATAAATGTTAGAATTAAGTGATTCATTAAGTATTTCATGTTCTGCTCTGTTGGGATTTAAAAATATTTCTGAGTTTGGGGGTTACAGTTGTGGTGAAGTGCAGAGCCTATGATTAGGTTGAGGATGGGCCAAAAAACACAAAGTCTATATTTACTGAATGCTGTATGCTGCTTTATTTTAAAAGTAATAATGAAGTAACTTTTTGCCAGACACATTAGCATGTGCGATATTACTTGCTAGCAGGTAACTTTAAGAGCTTCGAGTTAATTTGATGTTTCTAGTTTTGATGGCTTTACTTAATTCAGTTCATTTTTCAGCTACACAAACTAATTGAGGAGAATTTATGGTTTATTGATTATAGATTAACTTCAAGTGAAATCTAAGAATGAACTGGTGTGATGTCATTTCAAACAAAATCAGGCCAAAATGAAGTTGTTTTGGAGTTTGTTTTGGCAGTTCCAATCAGTTTTCTCAAATGAAATAAACTCATTGGGGTTTACAGTGAATATCTGTAATATTTTGAATCATTTCTGTTAATTTGTTGATATTACTTGCTAGCAGGTAACTTTAAGAGCTTCGAGTTCATTTGATGTTTCTAGTTTTGATGGCTTTACTTAATTCAGTTCATTTTTCAGCTACACAAACTAATTGAGGAGAATTTATGGTTTATTGATTATAGATTAACTTCAAGTGAAATCTAAGAATGAACTGGTGTGATGTCATTTCAAACAAAATCAGGCCAAAATGAAGTTGGTTTGGAGTTTGTTTTGGCAGTTCCAATCAGTTTTCTCAAATGAAATAAACTCATTGGGGTTTACAGTGAATATCTGTAATATTTTGAATCATTTCTGTTAATTTGTTATTTTAATCTGTTATTTTGTAGAGTGTACAGGTTTGAAACAACATGACTAAATGATGACAGAATGTTTTAAGTAAACTATCCCTGTAAGACAGTTTTGACAGCCAGCATTCTTTAGAGTGTAATGGCCAAAATATGTTTTGTTTTTTGTGTATAGTGCACGTTACGTAAAATTAATCAATAGCACAGTATGCACGTACTATATTTTATTGGTCATAACTTAATGGTCAAAATATAAATTGCGCAGACAATGGACAAGGATGAAAATACCCACTGCACATGTTGAGAGTTGTACATTTAAAATAAGCTAAATAAATGTAAAATGTCATTGTTGTATGCCAAAATAGACAATCAGCTAAAACTAATAAAAATAATAATTATTATTAATGTAAAACATACTTAAGTACAGGGTTTTTTATGATCCATTAAATTAAATGATCCTTAATTAAAGTTAACTGAGACAATTCTGGAGGAGATGGATCTGGTTCTGGTACAGATAAGGCACTAAAAATATCCTAGCCTTGATTGGCTTTCCTGAAAACCTGTATTGTGGTTAATGAATGTGTAAATACAATTCATTAGATATAACCTATATAAATTTAAGCTGTCATTATTGCTCACCCCTAAAAAATACTTCAAACATAGCCAAAGTAGACCATCAACTAATATTAACAATAACACAATTAATAATTGTAGATGATTTTTTATAACACATATGTTCAGATAAAAAAAATGAAAAAATGATTCGGAGTGGGATCCACTAAAATATGTTCCTGATACAATTATGGAGGCACAAATTAAGAGCTAAAAACATCCTCGCCAACTTCAGAAAAACACTGCATTGTCAGAATTACAGTTTGTCAAGTGTAAATGAGATCTGTTTCCCTTAATTCAAATAGAATCCTGGTAGATACAATCTCTGTAGAAATTACATATCCATTTCTGTGTTTCCTAGAAACTGTCTTTGTGAGTGTGTGCCTTCCAGAAGAAGCCTCCAGTCTGGCCTTTATGGCTGGAATAAGAGTATCAGGAATTGTGTCGGAGAAAATGAAAGGATGACATTGCAGGCCCTGTTCTCTGAAGCTCTCTGTTCCCATCTCTGTCACTAATTAGCCAGAGCTGGCAGCTGCGAGCGATAGGAAATGGCACAGGCTGAAAATGACATGGATCAAGAACACCACCACCTAATAATATGCAGCACACCACCAGTGACGCCACAGTCCACCAGAACGGAAGAATAGAGTCGGCTGGCCAAACGAGAGACGCTGAGCTGCATGCTGAGCCCAGAGTTAATACCTACTATGATGAAGGGAGATAGTTTCCCAAAGCCAAACCTTCCTGTGGCTTAACGCTGAGGAATTTATTTTAATTAAAGATGAGGAGAGGAGTTATTAAATAATAGATTATTCCTAACTGAAAAAATGAAATTATGCTGCTCATTCTCAAAATAAAATAACAGGCGTACACCTCGCTTACTCATTAATCTCTTTATTTTATAGGGTTTAGGTTTGCAGCACACTCATAGTTTTATTATAATCACACCAAAACTGTTGAAAATGCTGCTTTTTCCTGATTAAAGAGCCACAGGTTTGCTTTTAGCAATTCAGAAGCATTGCAGTAGAAGTAATATTAATTGGATTAACATGAAGATCAGTTGAGAGTGGAGAAGGTATGAGATTCAGCCGTGTATCCTGAAACTAGACAGAAGCTGCAATGGCACAATGCCACCCTGCCAAACACAAAGGTTGGCATCTACTGTGCAGGAATCCATTTGCAAATGCAAATGAGAAAAAAAGTGTTAATGGTGATAATAAAGCCATCATATCCTGGAAAACAATATATAAAGCTGTCAGCGGTGTAACCCACGTTAAGTAATCAGATTACTTTTTTTCCAAGTAACTAGTAAAGTAATGCACTACTTTAAAATTTACAACAAAATATCTGAGTTGCTTTTTCAAATAAGTAACACAAGTTACTTTGTTTTCCCATTTATTCACTGACACCTCTCCTGTAACTGTGTTGAGAGAATTGGGAGTGAGGTGCAGAGGCAAAAGCACTTCCTTCAGCCTGAGGCTTATAAATTTCACTTATGGTATGAAATGGCCTTTACAGTTGCCAAAAATATAACTTTGGGTTTTTTTGTTATTAAAAAAAAAAAGCAAGCCTAGCCCAGATAATAAAAAGAAACACAAAAGTAGCTGAATCCATTACTTTCCATAAAAAGTAATTAATTAATGCAATTAGTTACTTTCTTATGGATTAACGCAATATTGTAATATATTACTTTTTAAAGTAACTTTCCCCAACACTGGCTGTCAAGATGTTACACGCGTCCAGCATCGGTAATAGAGAACTGAGAACTGAAATCTGTACACGACCAAGAGGCATGTGATGATTTCTGTAATCCAGACAGTGAGGGATAACATGATTTAATGCTTTTATAAATTCAAGCATTAAAGGACCTCTTAGATGTTGCAAATTAATTAAACTAAACTGCAAATTAATACCATCATACACTCATATTTGGGTTTTGTTGGTTCCTGTTTTGAGTTTGCCTGCTTCTTTTCTATAAAAACAGTGTCAAAATGAATTTCTCTTTAGATCTAGTGAGATGCTCTCACTTCATGTCCTTGGAGGAATGTGCAGCAGAGAGCTTTGTTTAGCCTCACATCTCAGCTCTCTATGCAACCTCAGGGTCACTCCATGTGCTTGAAGCTATCAGAGAACATAACATAGAAAAATACGACACATTGACCTACTAAGCATCAGGGAAGCAGGCCTCTATAAACTAGACTAATATAGAGGATATAAAAGACAAAGGAGGAGTAAATATAAAGGAAAAGAGTGAAAGAAGACTCAATAGAGAGCGAAAAGCCAGTATCATAAAGAAAATGCTAGAGAATGATGGGGTCCCAGAGGTTGCGGAACCAGCATGAGCTACGTTCAAGGCAGCGTACATAAAGATGTCAGGGTCAGAGATCTTCATCTGGATATTTTTTATTTAAAAAAAAAAAAAAAAAACGTGCTTGAGGTAATGCCAAAACTCTTTCTTGTGTTTAACTGTCAAGAAAATAAATGTCACAATAAAATAAATCTTAAGTCATCCTGAAAATCAGCTTTTATTTAAATAAAATATAATTTTCTTTCTTTTATAATCCTAGTTTTTATAGTAACATTTCAACTTCAAAGAACCCAAATATTATAGAGACTTGGGGTGACTTGGGTCAGAGCACCCTAGCAACCACCCAACAACCATGCAGAACACCCTTGCAACCACACATAAACCATGCCAAACATCCAAAACATCCTAACAACCACATAAAACCCACCCTCATCTGACTAGCAACCACATAATAACAACTAACAGCACATTAGCATCCACCTAACAATCATGCAGAACACAAAGCAACCACATATAAACCATCTAAAACAACCTAACAACTACATAGACCACATGACAACTCAGAACATTCTGTTTATCCCATAGAAGAAAAACTCACAACCCTCTAGCAACCACCCTGAACACCCTAGCAACTATCTAACACCACCTGCAACACTCTAGTGACCACCCAGAACACCCTAGCAGTCACATACAAACAAACACCATAGCCAATCCTCAAGCAACCATCCTGAACACCCTAGCAACCACCCACAACACTCCAACAACCACCCTTAACTCCCTAGCAACTACTTAACACCACCCACAACACTTTAGCAACCACAGAGATCACCCTGGCAATCACATACAAACAAGCACCCTAGACAATCCTCTTGCAACTACCACGAACACCCTAACAACCACACTCAACACTCTAGCAACCACATACAAACCAACACCCCAGGCAACCCTCTAACAACCACCCCTAAAACCTAAGCAACACTCTAGCAACCACAGAGATCACCCTGTCAATCACATTCCAAACTTTCACTCTAGACAACCCTCTAGCAACTACCACGAACACCCTAACAACCACACACAACACTCTAGCAACCACATACAAACCAACACCCCCGGCAACCCTCTAACAACCACCCCTAAAACCTAAACAACACTCTAGCAACCACAGAGATCACCCTGCCAATCACATTCCAAACTTTCACCCTAGACAGTCATCTAGCAACTACCATGAAGACCCTAGCAACCACCCACAACACTCTAGTAACCACATATAAACCAACACCCCAAGCAACCCTCTAACAACCACTGCTAACACACTAGCAACACACTAGCAACACTCTAGCAACCACAGAGATCACCCTGCCAATCACATACAAAACTTTCACCCTAGGCAGTCCTCTAGCAACTACCCTGAAAACCCCAGCAACTACCTAGCACCACCTACATCATTCTAGCAACCACCCAGAACACCCAGGCAGCCACATACAAACCAACACCATAGGCAAACCAAATATCAACCACCCTGAACACCCTAGAAATTACCTAGCAACTACTCACAACACTCTAGCATTGTAGCAGGCAGTTTTGCACCGCTAATATTATCCTCATAAACTCTAATAATCTAGTTGGTTCTTCTCACTCTGTCCCTCCTCTCATTATGCAGCATATGGGTCACTAATGGTGTGCAGATGGTGTTCAGACAACAAGCTGTAAGAGAGGTCTTCAGGATCAAGCTCTCTCATATGCAGGGAGGTGACCTGTGCATACCTGAGCCCCAGTACCCCTCCCTCAACCACGCCTAGAGTGTTGAGGTCTCTGCCCAGCCAGACCCTATTAAAGTATACGAGCAGAGAGCCATCCGTTGTGCCCAAGCCTTCAAATACAAACATCCTGATAGTTTAACAGGCTAATTTACTTGGATTTCAGCTCCTCAACAGCAGGTCACAGTGGCGAGCATGAAGGTCGATTCTTGTTCTGCTCGGTGGACTGAGAGTGTTTAGTAGGATTTGTGTGACAGCCACACAACAACAAAACTAAACTGCAAACTGATAGGTGAAATTTGGTAGTAATTCATTAACTAAATCCTGTGTGTGGAAATGTAATCATGAAAAAAATGTGTTCGATTAATATGTGACTACAGCCTCCCATTTGGCTGCTCTAGAATAATGGGATTTGGCAGCGCTAAAGAGCAGGGGGTCATTGCCAATGACCTTTGACCCCTGTGCTTTAGCTTCTAAACAATCTAAACAAAATCTAAACAATACTCTTTGGCATAAAGCTCCACAACTAGAATGCACATCTTGAATGAAGCTTTAACAGGACTCATTCTGTCTGTTTATATTTAATTAGTTTGCAAATTGACATTTACCAGCAAATAGTAAGACGATAGAGCTATAAGATGAATGTAGATGGCCTCCCCACCTCCTACCCCAGGCACACACGTCCCCCAGCCCCCACCTCCCTTTGTCTCTGCATCTGTGTCCTGACTGTAGGTAAAATGATCACAGTGTGTAAAAACAAGTGCTAAAAGCCGGCTGCTCCACCCCTTCCCCTGCTCCAGGTCTGGGCTGGAGGTGATCCAGACAAGCAGAGAGAGTGAGAAAGTCCCGGCTTCCCTGCCACTGGACATGAGAACAGTCTTTCTTGGAACATCCCAATCTCTCGCTCTCACTCTGAGCTCTCGCCCTCCTGGGGTGAAACACAATCGCCTCAGGGCTACAAGGTCTGTTCGACATTGAGATGCGCTTAATCTCCCTGGGCTCAGCATGTCCCGTCTCCATGATTGGGAGAATCTCTGTCTACCTGAGAGCTTTGCTCCTGGATACAGAGTGAATCCCTCTCCCTCGCAAAACTACACGAACCCTTAACTCTAAGTATTAAACTCTTTTGTGCTACAGACATGAATGATACTTCAAATCATGCAGCTTGTTGAGGAGAAGTGCACTCTTATTTTTCTAAGTGATTGGACTGGCCTGGCGGACATACAGTGGGTGAAAAATCCTTCAGACACACTGAAGGAGAGACTCACGAATACCTAGAGTACCTATTACCGTGTTCAGTAAAGGTCGTGACACATTAAGCTTATGCTCAGCCAATGTTGGGCCATTATTGAGCATCTCTCTACCTTGGTTTTGCTGTATGTTACACACCATTGGCACTAGTCCCACTGGTGGCTTTCTGGACGATTAAGCATGTCGAACCAAGAGAGAGCACTCTGATTAGCTTAGTGTAGCAGATTAGATTCATTTTAGCAAACCAGTGGAAAAGAGGAAAACCATTTTGAATGATGAATACAGATTACTGCCACCTACAGGTATGGAGCGTTATTTCTTCTCAAAAGAAGAAAGTTGGCTGTTGGTTTGAATGTC
>NW_015506410.1:270785-297907 GCF_001515645.1 Sinocyclocheilus grahami
GGGGAACACGCCTAGAACAGGTATGCCTTTAGTTAAGATATACCTTTAGAGTCTTTGTAGCGAGCTAAGAGACAACGTTATCGGGAAACGCAGCCCTGGTTTCTTAAAGGTATGGATAGTTATTTCTTCTCAGGCAGGCGTAGAACATATGTGCTAGTTGAAGTGTGTGTTCAAGCAAAACGTTTTGGCGCAGATGTAGGTGACGTGAGGTAAAACCAAAGTCAGTTTTCATCGTTGTTAAGTCTTTGATGTCTGTTTGGTGTGTCTGGGCCTTAAGTAACCACTCAGAACACCCTAGAAATCACCTAGCAATGTCCTATTCCAACCACCCAGAACTTTCTTGGGAACCACTTGCATTTTCAGTGTAAAAATGTACTTTGTATTGTATTTTTGGATTCCTTGCAACATTTTATGGTAGAGAGAGAAGATAGGAAATGACAAGGAGCAGAACAGGGAATAGAATCAAGGTTTGACCTGAGCCTGAGTACAACCTGAACCAACCAGTGGGCAACATGAGTCAATGTCAATGCATGTGAGTTAACCACCAGGCCACAGCTACACAGCTATGTTTCTCCAATAGATCTAGGGCTCTGTCTGAGGGCACTGAAGTGTTTAATCCGGTTTTGTTTCTGGGCATTCAGGAGCAGGATCAAACTTGACTGGGGGAAGCTATGGTACAAGTCTGTCTGTGGAATCGAACTGCACAAGTGGAAAAATAACAACAAAAAAATATGATCAAAATGGTCTGCTTTCTCTCTCCTTTCACATGTCTGTCCATCTCTCGCTCCAGGATGTTTTTATTTGCTTCCCTCTCAGCTTGCTGTGATCAATAGGATGTACCTCAGTGGCCCTGGTTTGTTCTCACATCACCAGCCAGGGGAAGAGAGAGTTTGCTGCTTAAAAAACAGAGAACTACAAAGAGTCAGTGGAAGCAGACAGAGGACATAAAAGCAGGGTTTATCGGCCTCCTTATATTAGAGACTGTTTAAGCAAAATGAGACCGTAAAAATGCCACAGCTTTAATGGGCAGCTACAGGATGTGTGATCATAAACCCCCACAACCCACCCCGCCCCGCCATCCTAAGTTCCCTGTTCCCGATCTGTTTTGCTCTCTCTTACTAGTTTCTGTCAGCAGTAAATAAATAAGGACATCCGTGAAAATGGTGGGAATTTAGATCAAATTATGTCTAAAAGATCCAATAATAACTCTGCTTGCTAAGAGGAAAACAAACTCAAAATGAATATGCAGATCTTTTTCACCAAATAAGTCTCACAAAGCCTATCAAGAACACATCCAAAATCAAAAGAAATGCATCAAAATTATATTTATATATTTAGAAATTATGTATTTGTAGCGTCTGGACCACTCCAACACACAATATATATTTTGTTAGCTAGATTTCACAAATACTTTGTAACACCCCAGGACGCCGAACAAGACCCTGGTTTCATGGTAACCCGATACATTTACAACCTTGTGGAATGCGAGCCGGCTCTCATTCTGCTTTCTCCAGAAACAAGGGGTACAAATGCACAGGAGAAATGGACTGTTCTACTAATTAATTCATAGGAAAACCTTCTTTGAATGAACACCCATTTTCTTCAGGCCATTGTGTATATTATTGCTGTGTTGTATTTAATCTGTTGTATTATAGACTATTTTTATTCATGCTTACGATAAATCACTCATTCATATAAGTAACTCTACCATGTCTAGTATCTATGAATTCGTCTTCGGATGATCTAACTGAGAGTGCATATTACATGCTGATACCTCTGCAACATATGGATGTTCTAAGAATCATTACTAATTTCTACATCAACACCCAAGTGAATTTCATATGCAAAATACCATGCTTAGAGACAAAGGGCCATAAAAACGCAGAACTCCCACTTGAGATTCCGGACTTCCCCATTGGGCAAGCCCATCTTGAGAGGCGTGAATCTCTGCAGGCTTTAAAGGCCACACTTCAAGAGACCCGCCCCAGTCGGTGGTTCGGTCATAAGCTAAGAAGATGTGAGAAAAACGCTGCAGGATACCAAAGCTTGTGCCAGGCCTTTCGGCCTCGACTTTCCATTCACCAAAGACTCTGACTCAAACTGGTTCTTTTCATCGACCCGAATTCAGCAAAGATCTACGGGAAGCTTTAAGATTTGCATCAGGAATCTCTTTCAGACCGCCGAGACTCGCTAAGTATCAAACTTAGTCTTATTAATTGATACATTAAGTATCAGTTACACCTTTTTACAAAGGTGTGTTTGAACTCAGAATCTGACATATCCCTGAAGGCTTTGATCTGTTGAATATACATGCAAAGTGTTCCATAAAATCCATTCTTTATGCCTCTTTCTATGCTGAGTTAAACTTTAACCCTTTCCTATACCAACTGTATGTGTGTGTGTGTGTGTGTATGTGTATGTTAGACCGGCTTAATGTGTTTATGTAGTATGTTAGACTAGTTTAAGTGTTTATGTAGTTAATAAAACCTTACTTGTATCACACTTGACGTGTTCATTGTTTACTCATAACCGGAGTCAATAATCATGCAGATTTACGTTACAAACTTATAGAATTGTACAGTAAGAAAGTTATTTCCTTTAACCAGGAAATTAACGTTCTTAGAATTGACAAGACAGTTGACCCTGAGTGGTCAGCTAAATATCAGTGGATCTAAAATATGAATAGTTAATTATAACTAGTTATGGTTAATTATTCATATTTCCCCATGAGCTGATCCGCTACATATTGTTCTTGCATCGTGCATTCTTTAATAACAAGAAAATTCCCCCCAAATTCTTGTTACTGTAATAAGTTGCACTGGTGAAACCTAATGTTCAGGCTGGTAACCAGAAGGTTACTGGTTCAATTCCAGAAAAGAACAATCATGAACTCAACCATATTTGTGTTACTCTAAGGGGATGGCCTCTTGCTTTGGATGAAGTAGTTCTCTCTTTTTTGAGCAAATGACTGCTTACTATCACGTACAGATTGTGTGGTTAGACATGGACAAGATAATCCAAGAATCACACCAAGTTATTTTTTCTTTATGCAGTAGGTTTTAGTGGGAACGGCCACATTATGTACTGGACACAAAGGCCACGGCAGCACATGAGCTATGAAGAGAAAAATAAACTCACGAGCCCTGTGGGCAATCACACTGCAAGCTATTCTCTCAACAAAAGACTGTAATCTACAGCTCTATTTGGCTGAAAATGTATTATTCTCTCTGTTCTGCATAATGACGAGACGAGTTTATCGGTTAATCTGGTGAGTTTCGGGCAAGACAAGGAACACTGAGTTGTCTGATCGTGACTGTACAATGTCATTAAGGCTGGTGGGGTCTATAGTGTATCGGGTGAATCATTTTGTTCTTCACTCATTCAAACTGCATTAGTGTGTAAATTTGGCCATACACACTAAAACAGTGCTTGTTGTCATGGAAACTCAGTTATAATGTATCATAAGTAGCTAATATGCCTACAAGTGTTTAGTGACCCCTGACCTCAATTTCTTCAGAAAATGTTTTTGAGTGTTTGCACATAAACAGTTGACACTCTTCCATGTCCATAACATCTTACACTCTTAAAAATAAAGGTGCTTCAAAAGGTTCTTCAAGCGATGCCATGGAAGAACCATTTTTGGTTCCACAAAGAACCATTCAGTCAAAGGTTCTTTAAAGAACCATCTCTTTCTTACCTTTTTGTAATCTGATGAACCTTCTTTCGCCACAAAGAACCTTTTGTGAAACAGAAAGGTTCTTCAGATGTTAAAGGTTCTTTATGGAACCATTTAGACAAAAAGGTTATTTTATGGCATCGTGAAGCACCTTTATTTTTGAGAGTGTAAGGCAGATAACAAATAACAATACATACACTTAATTAGTTTTATGAAGTGAACCCTTACTACTATTTGCGGTAATCACTCTTTAATTGTCACAAGATTGTTCAGGTGTACTTAAAATTGTCATGAATCCTCATTTTTATGATGACTATAATCACCACACCAAGCAGCAACCTAGTAACAGTCACGTAAGTATTCAGAAGAACATCAATTGTAAAAAGTTATGGTGTATAATTGATTAAAAGTATAATTTGCAATTTTAACCATAGCTACCTATTTGTGATTATGGTAAATCAACCACCTAAAATTAACTCAAACATGCAAATATGAATCTTATACTGATAAGATTTTCACATGTGTCTGGAATTATATTTTCAAACAAACTTTTAAAATTAATTTTAGTTTTGAAAGCTATTTATTTAAGAACCATAAAGAATTAGGTTCTACCTGACATTTTATCATATTTATCATATTTTACTAATCAGATCATTAACAAAACTCTAAAACTAAGCCGGAAAAAAAAAAAGACAGATAAAAAACTTAAACTAAACAAAATGAAACATGTTGAAGACCTAAAATTAGTAAACAGAAATAAATAAAACTAAAACTAAAATAAAAATAAATTACACTTAAATAGTAATAAATATAATTTAAAAATAATAATAATAATGACACAAGCACATAACAACATTTATATAAAATTTCATTAAAATCAAAATATATATAAAAATAAATAAAAATAAAGCAAATGTTTTAGGTACAAGTTTTAGGTTCAATATAATAATTAATAATTGGGGTAGGGAGTGAAATCTGATGTTTTAACTGTAATAAAAATATCTCTGCTCACTATTGAATTTTTGCAATAGTCATGATGCATTTGTGTAAGTGAAGTATTCTTAACATAGCGGGGTTATTTGATCCTGATCTCCAGATGGACAGAGATGGATATCTCGGCTCCCCTTTGTCTGCGTCATAACAGGCTAGAGCTGTGATAACACTCTAAACACTGTGTTCAACAGCAACTCCACTCAAAGAGCGGCTAGCGCACAATCACAGATGACTGCCAGAAACAACTGTGTGAGTGTATCTGTTTGATTCAGGAAGAGAGAGAGAGAGAGGGGATGAAAAAAGCAATCAATACATCACTCGAGAGAAAAGCGACCATTAAATTGGGATTATTTCTGGTAGGTTCAACAACAATAAACAATGTGCTTCAAAAAAAGGCTCAGACATGGACAACTAGCACGAGTTGAGCCTGTGATTGCTTCCTCTACAGGAAATAAAGCATTTAAGGTTAAATTTGAGCTAATAAAAGACAGAAACCCTCTTATGTTGACTGTCTGAAACAGCAGAGAACGGAAGGCAGGATATTAATGCTACTCGGGTTCCTCTTATCCATCTGCACACAGAACAAGGCCTTCAGAGGCGTCTAGTAGACTCCATAAAATCAGACTGACATATTGATCAGGGCCACAATTAAGCTGCTCTATTCAGTAGGTGCCACCATGAGGAATTTAGCCCTGAGCCGCTGGTTGCAAAGGAGGATTTTGGCGACGTTTTGGCAGTTTGAGTGTCTCTGGTGCAAAACAGCTACAAAGGCCGGCTTGTTTGCCGACAGCTATGAGGGAATAAAAATAACATAAACAGAAAAGAAGAGCTGAGGGTGATTTGACGTCACATGACATGATCACTGGTACCAGATGACTGCATGCTGGTAAAGGTTAATGTCAGAGGAGAGCCACTGTTAGTTCAGTTAAAACCACAATGCCTCTGATTGTGAGCACGAGCATGTGTCTGTGTGTGTAAATGTGTGGTACTGAGAGGCACACTTGTGGTTTTCATGCATGCTGGAGCCTCCTCTTTTTGCCCAGTCAATGTCCTGTAAACTGCTTCTTTCTTTCTCAGTTCTCTTCTTTAGACATTGTCTAACACCCACACATTTATAAAGGTGTAACCCACATATTTCTCACAATTGTGTGTATTTCTCATTGAGACTTATTTCTTTGTGATTTCAAGTATTACATCTTTATTTCTCATAATTGTGAAGCTATATTTAACAATTGCAACTATATTTTCCCCTTGTGATTGAGTTTTTATTTCTCATAAATAAAAATTATCATCATGACATACAATTGCATTTTTATTTCTGGTAAGTTATTTTTTTATTTCTGCTAAGTTTTATTTCACAATTGTAACTTTGTTTCTCAGAACTTTACTTTTTTTTGTGTGCGTATTTCTCATAAATGAGACTCATTTTGTAATTTTGACTTTATATCAAATAACCCTCTTTATTTATCATAAGTGACTCTTTATTTCTCATAAATAACTTATGTTTGTAATTATGGCTTTTTATCGTATAGTTGAGTCTTTATTTCTTGTAATGGCGAAGTTATATTTTAAAATTACAACTTTGTTTCTCATAATTGAGTCTTTATTTGAGAATTATTTTTTTGTAATTGTGACTTTATATCATAGAATGTTGTGTATTTCTCATAACTGAATCTTTATTGCTCATAAACTTATAGACTTATAGACTTCTCACATACTTATTTTGTAATTGTGACTATTTCTTACAATTTACTTTCTTTAGTCTTTATTTCTCATTATTGAGACCAATTTTCATAATTGTGATTTTTTTATTTATTATACAGTTGCATCTTTATTTCTTGTAATTGCAAAGTTATATTTCAAAATTACAACTTTGTTTCTTGTAATTGAGTCTTTATTTGGTAATTATTTTTGTAACTGTGACTTTTTCTTGTAATTGCAACGTTATCTTACAATTGAAACTGTGATATTCTTTCCTCACAATTATGAATTTCTGGTAAATGAAAGTTTATTTCTCAATTGGAACTATTTCTCATAATTGCAGCTTTATTTATTGCAACTTGCCACATAATACTTAATTTCAAACTTTACCTCACTGTTACTTTTTTAGTTTGAAACATGCCTCCATTCCTATAGGTCATTATAGGTTTAGGCTTTTTTTTTTAGTTAATGCAATCTTTATTAAATCTTACTGATAATTAATGCAGTAATTTAATGTGGGTTAAATTCAATGTGTACTGCAAAAAATCTAATTGTTTGTGATTCTTCCACACTGTGTACTGCTACATTTCCAATAATGTGCTCCTGGCCCCTTGAAATTTTAATATACTTCCTCTAGCGTGCCACATTACCAGACACATTCCTCCATGCACACAGTTCATGTCAGCACTGATGTTGCCTTTAAAATGATCCACATCAATTGTCTGACAGGTGCAAGTTTATAGGCCTAACCCCAATAAAACCTAACGATGCCAATTGTACCTTGTAAATTCAAGCAACCACAAAAAAAAACTCTCCAAAAGACAGTACTTTTAATTTTTATAAACATGTCTTCCTCAATTAACTAAACCTTTCCACAATTTCAAAAGTGAAAACACACACAACTGCTGATGCTACCTTGTTAAACCACACGCTTATATTTAGCTCAGCAGAAACCACAAAAGTCTTGTCTCTTAACCGTTCTGTGGAGGGGTGCAGAGAGAGAGTGACATTTCTTCCGTTCTCTGCTTTATCTTTATCTTTTTGTTTCCAAACTGAAGTGGATTTCAGGGGATGTCGAAAGAAACAAAGTGCTTTCTCTTCAGGCTTGGCCTGAGACTGTTGTTCTCTTGGTTTATTTCACACACAGCTCAAATTATACTCTATTTTTACCTCATGAATGCAACAGCAGTGTTTTCTGAACTCACAAAGAAACAATGAGAAGTTCAGCTAGACCATTACCAAACCAAAGCCTGGACCAACATATACATTTTTACATAAACTTGGTTGAAATTCCTGCAGTTTTTATCCATGACTTAGAGTTCATCCTTCATAAGAAAGCATCATACCAAATGACTGGATCAGGTACCTTTTACCTTCGCTTTTTTGTTCTTTTTTGGTTTAAAAGTCTGATTGTTTCACAAGACCACCTTTGAAAGCCACTGCCTCGGCGAAGTGCATGTGCAGCTCAGAGTTTTGCAGCTAAGAAACCGTCGCTCTGCTGCTGAATATCACGACTAGGCCATTACTGTCAGGAAAGCGTCCAGATAGGCAGCCTAAGAGCACTATGGTTTGAAATGAGCCCCTTGTGCATTAGTCATGAAATAGACATTGCTCTAAGCATGTGTCTAATTAATTTCATTCTTTATTAAATCACTGACCCGAGAGATGTGGCTCTGTTACTGCTACTAGAAGACAATCACAATGAGACACGCACAAATATGTAACATACTAATCATGTACTAATATACTGTATATGTGCAAGACCTGTCTAGCAGAGCTTGTTTTTAGTTTTTTTGTTTTTGTTTTTTACAAATGGAGCTTTTAATTAGGTAACGTGTTTCGCTAATTTCCAATTACCTATATGCATTTTTGTTTTCATTTATGCCACAAAATGGAATTTAATAAAGTGTTTCATATTCCAATTTATTCCCTAAGGACCTAAGCATGCTTTGCTGCAAACTAAAGTGTTGTACACTTAAAATAACTGATTTTAAATGGTACATTTGCTGTCTGCAGTCTCAGACCGTGACCTTTTTAATGCCTGAGCAGAGTCGAGAGTAACAACAAGTGGCGGTCGTCCAACATGATTCACAAACAGCTTGATTCAGGAAGAAACTGAGATCTTAACAGGAGAGATGCTGGCATATCTGCCTAACTTGCAGAGAACGTATCAACTGATTACAATAGTAAAGACTGGGATGCACAACCTTTGATATCGCCAACAAAATTTCTGGAAAACGTTTTTTGTTCCATTTTAATACTTAAACCTAGTTATTCAGTTAAACCTATTTATTTTGGTATACTATCTATACACAATTATTCTTGAGTTTATTTATTGCATTTATTATCTTTCAGCAATCGTATCTGAACAGACCTGTGATGCACCATTTGAGAACCACTGAAACAATGTAGCATCCGTAAACCATTATAGATGCTTCTCAGCATGTTTAAATGACCTACAAATTAGCACATGCAATATATGGAGGAATGCATTTAGAATGGTCCCGTGATTTTCTTGGAGGCAACACTTCTGTGCTCCTTTCAGCTGTTATACAATGAGCTTCTTACAGCAGAAAGCAGCCCTATCTAATCACCCCCTATTGGATTAAACCCCGAGAGAAAGCCCAGCTTTATTCTTAAAACAGATTTCCTTTTCGCAGTCTAATAACGAGAGGCATAGGTAGTGATTCAGAGAAGATAAAAAAACAATAAATCATGTATATCACTCAACTGTTGTTTGCAAAAGATTCTCCTTGGAAGGAAGCCTCTTAGAAAACTCGTAGCTGATCTGTGCTGTAACCTATGCAGGTTTAATGCAGCGTTGGAGTAACTCACTAAAAGTAACAATAAAAGTTCTAACAATAATTCATAATTAAATACACAAAATGCAGTTCAGAAGCTATAAGGGCCAGTTCATTCAGCAAAGATGCATTAAATTGCTCAAATGTGACAGTAAAGACATTTTCTTAATGTTACAAAAGATTTATTTTTCAAATATATGCTGTTCTTCACGTGAATCAGCGTTTTCAACATTGATAATAATGTTTCTTGAGCATCAAATCAGTATACTGTATGTGAATGATTTCTGAGGAATCACTTGACACTGAAGACTTGAGTAATGATGCTGAAAATTCAGCGTTGACATCAGAGGAACAAATTACATTTTAAAATAAAAAGTAGTTATTTTAAACTGTAATAATATTTCAAAACATTACTGTTTTTACTGTGTTTTTGATCAAATAAATGCACTTGGTGAGCATAAGTATAAAAAAGCCCGGTTCTGCCACTGAACAAAAAAAAAAGTTCAATTCTGAGGAAAGAAAGACTGGCTTTTATGAGTTTATGGAGTTGACTGGAAACTGGAGTTTATGTCTCGCAATTCTGACATTATAACACACAATTGTGACTTTAGATAATGCAATTCTGAGAAAAAAAAGTCAAAAAATGGGCGATAATAAGTCACAATTACCCTTTTTTATATTCAGTGGTGAAACAGGCTTCCATAAATGAGAAATTTTAAAAACATTAAAAATGAAAAAAAATCTTACCAACCCTAAACTTTATGGTAGTGTAATTGGGTGTTTTATTAGTTTTATAATTTGTATTTAGCACAGTAGTAGTGCTAGGATGGGACCCTGTCAAAAACTTGCTTAGCCCCGGCAAAGCCCCCCAAGGATTTCTTAATGATATTACTGTTTTTTTAAACTCCCAATGTCACTTTCATTAACATTGAAAAATTAACATTAAAAACCTAAAAAAAAAAAAAAAGAAAGAAAAGGTGGCTAATATGTGGCCCATAAACAATTGACATTATGGGGAAGGGGTCGGCGTGCTTAGGTACAGCGCGCATTAGTGTTCATTTTAAGTTTAGTACCAACAGCTATCACGATGGAGCGCCATTTAATATCAAGTAAAAGATCGCGAATTTCAGACACTTTGCAGAATAGCTCAGATGAGAACTATAACACAAGTCGACAGTCTCAAGGCCTAATTACACTAGTGCGTTTTCATTTTAAAACGGCGTTTTAAAATGAAAACGATCCTCGTCTACACTTGTGTTTTCACTGCGTTTCGGAAACGTTCTCCGTCCACACTACACAACCGAAAATGCATGTCACATGACCATTCATGCAGGTACAACAATGAGCATGATGTTATTGTTTACACGGTCATCAAGGATGCACAGAGCGAATGTGGGCAGCCACGCCATCATTACCAAAAGTCTCAGTTTTGGTCCATTTACACTGAAACGCAACCACATCTGCAGCGTTTCGAAGGTCAAAAATCCCAGAGTAGTGTTAACAACAGACGTAACTGTGGCAGAAGTTATGCATTTTAAAATGAAAATGCTGAGTGTAAACGTAGCATCAGTCTGAAATTCAGGATGGAGAGGAGTCTGTCGTTACACAGAGTAGCAACTCTTTAAAAGAGCTTATGTGGAAATAGTTTTATGAGTGTGTCTTCACAACAACTCTGTGACTGTTCTTGAATGACCCAGCCAGAGCCCTGACTTAAACCCAATTGAGCATCTCTGGAGAGACCTAAAAATGGCTGTCCACCAACGTTTACCATCCAACCTGACAGAACTGGAGAGGATCTGCAAGGAGGAATGGCAGAGGATCCCCAAATCCAGGTGTGAAAAACTGGTTGCATCTTTCCCAAAAAGACTCATGGCTGTATTAGATCAAAAGGGTGCTTCTACTAAATACTGAGCAAAGGGTCTGAATACTTAGGACCATGTGATATTTCAGTTTTTCTTTTTTAATAAATCTGCAAAAATGTCAACAATTCTGTGTTTTTCTGTCAATATGGGGTGCTGTGTGTACATTAATGAGGGAAAAAAATTAACTTAAATTATTTTAGCAAATGGCTGCAATATAACAAAGAGTGAAAAATTTAAGGGGGGCTGAATACTTTCCGTACCCACTGTATATATCTCCATGCTTCACATGCTAACAATGCTAACTGGTATTAGCAGAGTATGTAACCGAATGATAAGCTAAGACATAGCGATATTGTTTCTCATTAACCGTGTTTAAATTTGTCTCTTTTCCAGGGAGCAGCATGACCGTTCATGGTATTGTGCCTGAAATGCTGACGACTTTCAAAGCAATTCAGGTGGATATCCTGTTTAGTTTATAGTTAACTACAACTGACGTAGCATTTACGATGCATGAGCGGTTCTAAAACATGGAGACAAAATGTTCAAACTTCTAAATACATAACACAACAGGCTTGGATTACATGTTTGAGTGTGCTTGGAATAACAAAAGTCTAAAACCGCTGAAATGTGACCTTAAAGAATAAAAACAGCCAAATGACTTTTGAAAAGAGAGTAATGCTGAACAGCTGCCTACACAGAATAAAACGAGTTCCTTTTGTTACATTTAAGGCTCTTAGTTCATTAATGGTGCATTAGAATGCCATAGCTAGATAGGTATCGCTAGCTACATACTAGCACTGTTCAAAACACTGCAACAACCGCATTGTAAAACCTCTTGCAACTTCTCAGAATACCATAGCATTTTGTCTGCGAGTTTTAGTGTCACTCAAGTTTCATAAGTATAAAAGTATTTTTGTTATAGCTTGCATTTGTTAGAGTTGTTAGCTAACACTGTTGTTTAAGAAGAATAAAATTTGTGATAGGAATGCTATTTTCTGCTGCTTTCTATCTGTTGACAATTTCCATATCCTTTTATTTATTCATTTATTTATTGATGATGTTCTCTACATTAATGTTGGAATACAGTACACTACATGACTTAGATTCAAACACATTGTAAAATGTTAAGCATCATACATTTACCGACTTTGTAAATAGTAACAGAGGAAAACTGGCCATCATACACTAAACGACTGAGGATCACTCACTACCAGACTTTAAAGTTGTTCCGAACACAACAAACTCACGCAGAAATGTGTGCCTTGTTGCTAGGAGATGCTTGACAAATGAACACAATATGTGTTCTAAAATCGGCTGAAAATATCAAACATGTCTTGATACCCTCCGACTGGATGGAATCAAAGTCTGAAGCTAAAAAAATCGATGTCTGTGACCGTAAGACACTACATGATTTTATATGAAATCTGTCAACTCAAATTTGCAGACAGACTCTGACCTTCGGCAACTGGCGTTGATTATCCAAACTGTTAATCGGGGGGAAATTGGGGCAAAAGTCGTCTAGTCTATTCTAGCTTTTATTTTAGTCAGTTGTGATACCCTAAAAATTGCTGACTACCAATTCAGCTCTGCACGCAAGAGTTTTGTTCGAAAGTTCTAGAACTTCACAGTCCATTCAATGAGAGAGATTTGCCAAAAGAACAGATGTTGTCAGAGTGGTTTCCAACAGGAAGGAATTAGCCTTTCCCGAAACTCTCACGCCTCTGCTAAAGGTGCTAATTAAAGAAAAACGTAAGTACTCTGCACTCCTCACACTCACAAGCATTCTTTATCTGAAAAGATTTCTAGCATCACACTGTAATCCCCATTTGTATTGCAAACAAACATTGTGCTAAATGAATGACTGCTGCCACGATTCAGAAGATATTGGCAGCCTATTAATTGTTTTATCCCTAATTGCTCTTTAATTATCTGATAATCTGATGATAATATTTGCTCACAAATTGGCCAGAATATTCGTTATTTTGTGTGAGACGTCTGGACTTTGACATACCTACATGACAAAACATTCATTACACACAAAGAGCACAAAGAGCTGTAAAATTAACCTCAATTTTTTTCACTCTCCTTAGAGGAGACAAAGGCTGAAATAGGCTCCGAATGCCAAGAAGCCAGATGCCCTACATCATGTTTCCCCCAAAGACGTCATCTGCAGTGGAGAAAAGCGCCACATGCCAGGCCTCATTGTCTGTCCGTCTCCCACAGCCTCCCCCCCAGTGCAGTTTAACATTACACACAGAACACAGGGCTGATGGGGACTGTGGCAAACTGACTCAGGCTTGTTCTCTTTCTCTCTCTCGCTCACACATACAAAGCCACCCGTAATGTCTGGACAAATAAAAGAGTGAATATTATGGCAGTGGGCCACGTCGCTCGGTTTGTCATGCAGTTGAATGGAGTTGTGTTGAGGGTAAGGTTTGGCCACGCTCGTCTCCTCCCCTGCCAGGACACGCACAACTGCTCTATAAAGAGAAGGAAAAAAGGTAGGCATTCCTGGTCACTGTGCGTGATCGCATGACACAGAGGTACATCTAAACAGCTAAAAGCGCCTGACCCAGCTGCTTTGAGACAAACCTGTACTGCAACTTGAAGTCTTTATTTGACTCACTCAATTATCATTGGAAGAACCCAAAAGGAACATTATATTGCTGGGAAGTCTTACATAGCTCATAAGACTTAATGCAGTTCTCAGTAATATTTTAAGTAACATCTTCGTTTCAGATGATTCTTCTAACAATCTTAGAAGAAATATAAATACAGACACAAATTAGATAATTGTTGTTATTAAGCTATAAATGAATGTGGATAACATAGATTGGATCATTAGTTCTTCAAAGAATCTAATGAGAATACTGGCGCTCATATTGCAATTTCTGACTCTCCAGTAACCCTGAACCTCTTGATTAGCTGGTTCTTGTGTATTTGATTAGGGTTGGAGCTGACTCATTTTGCTCTCCATTTATGGAAACAGTTATGTTAAACAGACATACCACTGTGAAAGTGTTGAGATAATATAAGCATTGTTATGTACTGCGGGTCTGAGTTGAGTCCAAGTCAAGACAGAGAGGGGCTGAACAATTCAGACACTGTAAATATGCTTTCAGGTGAATCTCTGGTCCAGACATACAATATGCACAAGAAATGTATCTTGCGTGTTGTGGTACTCAAAAATGCCAAATGCTCCCAAGTACATGACAAGACTAAGACCATGAATTTGGACTCTAACTCGAGACAGAGTCTGATGGTGTCTGATCTCAAGCACTACGACACTGGATACTAGACCAGATAAGAAGTGGTGAAACAAGAAAAGGTGAGAAGAGAAGAGAAGAGAAGAGAAGAGAAGAGAAGAGAAGAGAAGAGAAGAGAAGAGAAGAGAAGAGAAGAGAAGAGAAGAGAAAAATCATATGTTGGTTAACCTATTTAATGAATGAATTCAAATTCAGCTCATTTTCATGTTGGCGTATTCACATTCTCAGTCAGCTGCACAGGAACTTGAAATAGATCGGATAGATTGAAATAGAACTTGATAGATCCATCAGCCCTAAACTACAGCCCTGCAGATGACTGCTATTTGCAACAGGCTGTGAACTCTCCTTCACTAATCTCTATCATTTAATCTATGCTTTATCCATCTTTTATCCTTTTGCAGTCAGTCAACGCGTATCAGATGAAAGGAAATGCTTTAAACAAATATCTGCTGTTAATATCATGATATCTGCAGTGTGTCTGTAGCAGCTACATAGGCAGTAAAAACACATCCATCCAGCCATTAAAACCCATCAGTAGCAGCTGACTAAGCACAAAACTGGGCCATATGAAAGAAAGCAGACACACATTAGTGAACATTATCCACTTTACCAAATGCTTATTGCAGATGGTATGATGTTTTTTTATCCTTCTTTTTTAAAGTGTTCCTAGATCCTCAGCAGCAGGCTACTAGTCTACAGGTATAGTCTGTGCTGTCTGTCTCTTTGTCTCTCTGTTAGCCCCAAGCTGCTGTGGCCAGGCTGTGCTCGCCAGCTCTCTAATTGATAACAGCCAGCAGGGGCCCAGTCAGGGGGGCAGGTCTGACTCTTTACCTCCAAACACCCCTGGGAGACTACGGGCCGTAGTCCAGGCCGTCAACCATCGCCAACTGTACAGACACCACCAAGCACTAACTGGCAGCTATTTACCAACAGCGCAGCAATTCGTTTTCTCACTGGAAACATGCAGGCATGTATGCATACACATGCAGACTCTGTACCAATTCACACACACTCTTGTCTCCTGCACCAAAACGTTAACACTGTTTCCAAAAACCAACATGTTTTCTGTAATAGCGACACAACTGTCATCTAGCATTGAGGTTTGGAGCAAAGTGCAAGATCTCCTTCGCCTCTTCTATCTCTCCATCTCTTTCTCTCAGTTTCTGTCTATAGATCAGATCACAGCTTCTTGTACTCTCCAGGTGCATGCAAAATGAAGGCAGTTCAAAGAGATCAGACGCAGTCAAATTAGACACATTAGCAGGTGTCTGAAGGGCATCTCGCTGAAGAGTGCCGTACCTCAACCTGATCTCACTTTAGAGAACACAACCTATCATCCACTTGACATTTTAATCCTTACCTTTTACATGTTTCACATTCCGGGCTGAAGAATTTTGACAGGTCCTATAGAACACCTGGTTCCAATAGTAGCTAAGTTTGACCATTTCTATGAAATTGTGTACCTCTGACTATATTATTACTCTATTTAGTATGCGTGTGTGTTGGATATATGTCTCCAGAAGATACAACACAATTTGTTTGGCCAACTAGGTGTCTGATAAATGAATCAGACTTACCATGAGGTGTTGCACGTTGTAAGCCATTAGCAGCCCTTCCATATTCAATCTATTGGTGCTGTGGCGTGTCTCCGTAAGGCCTTTTTGGCATGTGGGCATATGACAGTACCTTTGGGGTGTCCCAAAAGGGCATCCATTTGCATTCATCATATCTGAAGCACTTAATGCTTGTAATACATGCTTGCTGATGTATAGCATTAGATGTGTAAGATGTACATTTTATATAGCTTGAAAGAATTTCAGTCTATTGGCATCTAGCTCATTTAGTGATTTCTCTTTCCTATGGAAATGTGAGCTATGTTGTGTAGTGCACACAGTAACCATGACGGCTGAATGTACAGGAAGCTTGTTGTGGTTAAGCTGGTATTGTTTTGTGGGATGTCATATAATTTTGTTTTCTGCAGCTACTAAAACAAATCTCTCAAATCCCTCAGACTGCTGCAGGCTTCACGGGCCTACTTAACAAGGTAATTAAAACTGTCTGCCTCCGTTCCCCCAGAATTTGCATACTCCTCCTCCTAGCCTTTGTGAGGGTCTTTAAATGAATCTCCCCTCTCCTGATTTTCCTCTTCAATGTATAAGCTGCACCGGGGAGGCAGCAGACTCGAAATCGGGGGTCATGTGACTCAAGACATCACTATTGATCTGAGTGACAGTTGGAGAAGGATAAATTTCATTAATGATCCAGTTTAACAGCATGCATTAGAGACTAGACAAGCCAGAGATCATGTCTCACCACCACCGTCGATCTCTTACAATTATTACTGGAACTAATTAAGGAATCCAATTAATGCAACTAAAAGAAAACAAGTGGGGTTGGGCAAGGGAATTTCCAGAGCAGCAGTTCAAATTTGTGTTCATAATTTGGAGAGCACGGGATGCTTGAGTTTCTTGGGAAATAAGGCTGGCTTATGGGAACAGTTGTCACTAATCATCTGGATTTGTTCAAGGTGACATGCAGCAAATTAAGCTGAATCCAATCTCCCCCAACAAGTCTAGAGATGGCTCATCATTATGGCATGCTCCCTACGAGTATTGGAAAAGCATAAATTTACTGAGGAGCAAAGGCCGAAACATCTGTCAATTTGACCTTGTTTCTTGCACCTCATTTATATCATTGGCTTCTTCTACATCCTTTCACTAAGTAGGACCAACCCACTCTCATGAGAAGTCATGATCATTTCTGCAAGACCAAAATGACAAAATTAAATACACAAACTGAACCTAGCCATAAATTCCAGGCCCAGTACTCAAAACCGAAACGTAATCACGACTGTAATCTGAAAAAATATAGTGAGATGTACCTTTTCATACATGCCAGGTCTTACAATATCTTACAATTTTGCCATCTTTTATTAATTATTGTGAGATACTGGACTGTATTGGTGGAACAATACAGTCCAGTCTAGATTAACATCCTCGCTGGTCCCAGCACAACTCTCCTAAGTTTAGGTTAGGTCAGGTTTAAGGCTGGGGACTTGGTTAATAGTTAATGGTTACGGCTAGAGTTGGGATCAGGGACAGGACTGTTTGTTGGACAAACCAACCAGGACCAACAAAAGGTGGCCAATTCTGAGAAAGAGCCCCACTCTCTACTCCTGATTCTGAGCTTGACATAATGAGGTTTCGTGAGAGCCTGTGCAAGGAGGCAATTAAAAAGTGAGGGCCGTGCAAAGACTAAATATGACAATGCTTACGATACTGAAAGCATTTCTCAACCCACTGAGGGAATGGTGTGTATATTCTATGTCCCGCAGTGTCACTAATGTCCACTAATGCCTCTAAATGCTAGACATAACAGCTCAGAGAGGTAAACGGATACTCTTCACCACCTGCAGGGGTAAAACTAATAAAAAATCCCAGAGTCCACACCACCCCAACAGAGGCTCTGCCAGTTGTCGCCAAGTTGAGTGTCTCTTTAATTGCCAAGGCAGTTGAAGGGATGTCGAAATTTGAGTCATTTGTCTGGAGTCATTTCAGAATGGAGCAGATGGATGGAGATGCAGGGAAAAGCAGTTCAGTACCTCAGTCAGGTGAGTTGTAGATTGGCAAGAAGCTCCCAAGGCTGGAAGGTTTGATGACGGACCAGGGCAGATTTTCTTGACTGAAACCTGAGGCCTGCACTAGACTGGCTGTGTTGGTAGCATGTCATTTGCAATAAAGGAATGCAGCTCTAGTTGCATGAGCCAGCCGGATATGCCATTGCAGTCCTTGTGCTGGATGGAGGAAAAAAGTAAATCAAGGAGGAGGGAGCGAAAACTTGACTAAAAGGCATAAAGAAAATGCAAAGAAAAAGGTAAAGCAGATGTACTGGAAAGAAAAGAGACAGGGATGAAATACTGGAGCAGACACAAATTCAGACCCATAAATTCTGCTGTTTCTGGCAGATGGTACATATTGTATAAAATACTCTAAATCAGAGGTGTCCAATCCTATTGCTGGAGATCCACCTTCATTCAAAGCTCAGCTCCAACCCTGATCAAGCACAACTGATCCAGCTAATTAAGATCTTCAGAAGCACTTGATAATTCCAGACAGGTGAGCTGGAGCAGGGTTAGAACTGAACTCTGCAGGTTGGTAGGATTGGGAACCCCTGCTCTAAATGATCTAATGCTACAGGAATAAAGAATATTGCTTTTAAACAATGAAAAATCACACTCTCTGGAGGAATGGCAATTCCTTCCTATGGAATTTTGAATGGGTTATGATGGCACAATCATTATAATTCACAAGAGTACCTGTTAAACACATAAGCACTGAAAAGGAGCAAACATTTAGCAACTGGTTCCCCTTTTGATGTTTTTTTCCTAAGTGA
Organism: Sinocyclocheilus grahami; assembly: GCF_001515645.1. Classification (NCBI taxonomy): domain Eukaryota; kingdom Metazoa; phylum Chordata; class Actinopteri; order Cypriniformes; family Cyprinidae; genus Sinocyclocheilus; species Sinocyclocheilus grahami. Next base: position 289,477 of record NW_015506410.1, read on the forward strand.
TGCATCTCTCATTTAGGGCGACACAGGCAGTAGACAGGAGCCCAACAGTGCCTGGCACTTCTGGAAAGACAGAATGCGGCCTCCAACTTAAATGATCACACTGTCATCAGATGTTTTAAAAATTGAGGGCTAAAACATGAGGAAATATATTACTGCGGGCTGTTTTCCTAAAGATGGATGACTTCTGCAGAGACTGCTAGTGTTTTTCTCCGATTTAACTACACTATTAATAACATCAACTTCAACTTTTCTGGAGCTGGAACAGATCCAGTCTGTTGTTCAGCATCTTTTTCCATGTCTCAGCGAATGCAGCGCCTGCCATGCAAATCAATCTGAAAGCAAAGCCTTGTGTACACAGAGTCTATGGTACAGAGTTACTGGAGACAATAAATAACTCTGTAAACAGAAAGCGTGTTTATTTGCTGGCTTCAGACATGCAGACTTGTGCGTGGAGAATGTGTGTTCTCCTCGGAGCGGAGGGAATACTCTGACTGCTCTAATAAAGCCATGATTACTATCAGACTTCTACACGCTGTCACAAATAACAACAACAACAAAGCGGAAATCGATTGTGACTTCACGCTTTTGTACACTTTTCTGCAACCCGCCGGAACCCCACCCCCAACAGTTTGCAGCTTCACAGGGCCAAACGAGAAAGGAAGAGATGAAATATCATAAATTATTAATATAAAGACAGCACAAGATACAAGGTACTGATACAACCCAAAATCATCTGTCTTTTCTAAGGCCAGCACGGTATTTAGGTTGGCCTTTTAGCAATCAATACTGCAACATGTTTAGCAGCATTTAGCTCCTGTGACTTTATAAATGACCCCCTGTTCACTCTCATTAACCACAATCCAGTTCATATTAAGCTGGACATAGAATGCTGGGATGACGTATTGGAAAGGAGTTTGCATTTTACCACTTCTGTTTCCATCATCCAGAAGTCAGTTTTTTTTATTTTTGGATTGTGATTAAACGCTTGAAATAAGGTCTAATAAAGACTGAAAGATTTGTCAGAAGCTTAAAGGAATAGCTCACCCAAAAATTAAAATTTACTCACCCTCAAACTACTTAGATGAGTTTGTTTCTTCATGGGAACAGATTTGTAGAAATGTAGCATTACATCACTTGCTCACCAGTGGATCCTCTGCAGTGAATGGGTGCCGTCAGAATGAGAGTCCAAACAGCTGATAAAAACACCACAATAATCCACATGAATGAAGTCCATGCTGAAGAAAAAAAAAACTAATCTAGGATGTCCCAAGGGTAAATTTTCAGCAATTTTTCATTTTTGGGTGAACTATTCCTTTAATGGTGGTGAAGTTGAAGTCATTTAGCTTTTTACTTCTGCCAATTGTATTTGGGCTTCACATTTGATAAAAGATGTTCTAATTTGTGATGATTATCATGATGAACAAAATGATAAACTAAACTCTGGTTGGTCACAGAGCTTATTTTCTGCAATGCTCTATTCTGACATGGGCAGAAGCCTGTTTTGCATTTTTAATTTGGGGTTTTTGGATATAAAAACATTTTAAAACTTAAAGGCAAATCAATTGCATTCTGGGATACAGTGCCTAGTACAGTGTGCTCTGTTGTATAATCCACATATAGGTAAATTCACCAGGTCATCTGGATGTTTCATGCATACAGACGTTTGCTTACTGCACACAGCTTACAAAAAATATATACACACTATATACTAAGAGTAGTAAGTTTTTCAACATCATACCCAGTCCTTTATTTCCACCTGCCTATCTTTGTCCAGAGACACACACAAGAGCTCATTTTCTCATACAAAAGTTCTACAGCCGGGCTGAAAATTCATTTTGACATTAAAGCCTCTTATGAACACAATGTGAGGGAGGGGACATTTTTACATTAATCATGCATGACAGCGCCTAACTTGCCTGTTTGTTGTAAATGTTTGCTGGTAGGTGCCAGCATTTACACCCTAATTTCTGCGCAACCTCACTGACAAGTGCTCGCTGAATTAAATTGAGAAGATAAAATAGGCCTAAGATGTATTTATTTGTGGTGTAATCATAAGGATTAAGCTGGTGAAGAAATGCATTAATGTCTAATCCCCCTCTGCGCGCCCCCCTCCTCACCTCCAGCTCCGCGGTGCAACCCGCTTTCAAAAAGAGAGGGAGGGAAAAATGGAGGCACTCGTTTGGAGCAGCCCTGAGCTTCAGCCAAGCCCTCATTGGCATTGTGCGCTTACAGCTGGGCTTGCTTTCCCTTTATCTTACTCTCTCTTTCTCGGTCTTCCTCCCTCTTGTTCTCTGTGAAGTGCTTTTCTTCCTGGCCCAGCCTGACAGAGGGGTGTGTGTGTGTATGGAGGGGGGTCAGGGCTCTTGTGGAGGTTGTCACTGGGGCCAACTCCTGCAGCTTCCTGCTCATTACAGCCCACAATGACAGACTGTAAACAGAGAAAAAAAGAGGGAAATCTCGATTCACAGAATACAGCATGTAACTTACATCCTTACCTACATTTGCTCTGTTTTTACTCACTGGCTTTGCTTTGATTATCATAAACAACCAGCATAGCCTATAGCATGTTACTTATACAACATTTATAAATATTATAGAAATTCCTCAAGCCACCATGAAAGCAAAATTGGACTTTTTAGTCCATGCCAGTGTTTTTAGTATTATTTTCTTTATATACTATAATAGTATTCATTAATAATTTGAATGAGCTTTGCTTTTTGTTTTGTTTTTAATTACACTGTAAAATGATTTTTCGAAGTTGTTAATAAAACATATTATTGGAGTACATTACAATTAATTTTTTTCTACTTCAAAATGTCATGTTCAATTCAGTGCATTACTTGCCGTTTCTTTGTAGTTGTTTGTGAAATTTACTATCAATTTCTGAGTGTCTGAGTATTTTTTATATCAGTTTTGTAATTTTAGTGCTTCAACTTAAACCTTTTTTTCAGTTATTTGTCAAAGTAACATTTCTGTTTATATACTGTATATACATGTGTGTGTGTGTGTGTGTGTGTTTATTTAATTTAATTGCTTTAGTTAAAGTTGATAAAAACAACACTGGTCAATGTCTATTAACTTTGCGGTCATCTACATGCTAGTGTTCTATGAATACTGACAAAATGCATTTTTAGCAGATTCAAAACATTTCCAATAAAACTGAAGCTTCTTCAGATGTTCTTTAGCAAGGAGCAAATCATGACTCATGGCATCACTCGTGACTTGTAAGACAAGTCTAAGCATTTTATGCAACTGACCACAGCTGTTTATTCGCAGAAAATGTTGCCCTTAACTGTTGCCCACATCTGCATCTATTGACTTGGCATACTGCAATCAGTCATAAGACTCACGAGAAACAATGGCATTGTGGTATCATTGACATCAAACCTAGTGCATGATGCAAAGCACTGACAGAATATTCATTTTGGAGTGAACTATTGCTTTGACTAAAACAGGTTACCGGTTAATTTGACAAAAAGCTAATTAGAATCATTTGCAGAGGGTAGCACATAAGTTTTTGCCACATTAGAGTTAAACTCACAAGGATTCAGCATTACAACCTGCATCACACCCCGATCCTGTTGGCCCTCTCTCCCGTCTGTCCTCAATGAAAAAACATAACTACTAAATATTTGAGAAAAAAAAACGATTTGAATAATACTGGAAAATAATATTGAACAACGTACAATTGAGTATATTATTTTGAGGAATATCATGCATATACAGAATGTGCCTGTGTAGTTTTTCTGTCTGAATATTGCCTCTCTCTGTTCTCTCCACCTTTACAGATGGTGACAAACTGTTTGATGTAAGACAGCAAGAGAGTGACAGCTGTGAACTAACAGAAGGGAGAAAGGGAACGCAGAGAGACAGGCGGAGAATGATGGCAGCAGTGAGGGTAAAGGTGGATGCAACGCCTACAAAAAGACAAAAAAAAAGAGAATATATCATCCAAATCTGAATTTGATAGCATGAGATGCATCATATCCTGTTTATGACATTACCATAATTCACACATTTTAATGTTGACAGTTCACTGATGTGCATGGAAATAAATAATTTAAGTCAACATGAAATCAAAATAGAGCCTATTTACTTCTTAATCCATGTTATATCGTCCAAGATATTGTGTGTATACACACACACACACACACACACACACACACACACACTGCTCAGAAAGTATTTGAGACTGAAGAGCACTGCTGGAGCCACCATTCTCATAAACACAGAAGCTTAAGAAATAAGATAAATTTTGCTTTTTAATGCAAAACTGTAGCACAGAAAGCCCACCGACAGCACTTACAGGTTGTCCAATCCATTTTCCTCTCGCTAATCAAAACCAAAATTGAATATATTTGACAGCATTAGCCACAGCTAATGCAAAGCACCCTGGTGCAAATTCATTTTTAATTTGAATAACAAATGAATCCTTTTAGAGGCCATGTTGTAATTTTCCAAGTGTGCACTGATAATGATCTGACTTCCATGGGACACTTTTAGTTTAGCAAATGTTGCATATCCATGACAACTTCAAGAACCCGGAAAGGAGAAGAAACAGGCCAGTCAGAGCCCAGAAACGTGTCAAAGAAATGCAAGAGCTCTTTTGCTATTAAAATGCTCATTTTATAACCCTGGAAAATGTCTTTTTCACTCAACATGCATTTAGATGTCATGCCAAGGCATACACTAAACATGAGAGATCTAATAAAGTTTACAGACAAGCACGTTTTCTGTCTGTGTTTCTGTGTTGCACATTTTTTCTTTGTATTTCCCTTTTCAGGTTTACTCAGGTATGTAATCATGCGTGACAGTAAAACATGTGCATGTAGTAATGTCTTACATAACACATTGCTCTGATGAAAACGTGAGTGACTTGCCTGTGCAAAATTTTTTCAATGCTAAGAGCATTACGGTGCAGTTGCTAAGTGGTTGCCATGGGGTTTTGGTTGATTGCTACCTGCCCAAGTCAAAATACTCCACATTCAAGTTTCTATGATGTACAGGTCTCTAGATCTGCCTCTGACCATTTCTGCATGGAGGTCAATAAAATAGTCTATTCACTTTGAAAGTGTCAGGGAAACACACACTGGACAGACTGGGAAGTTCTCCAAAACACTTTATTAATGGAGAGTAGCCACACAGACTATTAACAGTTACTGAGAGATACTAAACACTTTCCTGTGTCTTGTAGGAAGATTACCAGGAGACTGGAAGGAGACTGATAACAGGGAGTAACAATCCAAACAGATGCAGTCTTAGCCATAGACAAGACCAGACAAGGACTGTGCGTGTGATGCTGGCTTTTATGGAGAGTAGATGAGGATGATGGCAGACAGGTGTGGTTATTGTGTGTGCAGGTGAAAGCCAAGGGGGATTGTGGGAGATGTAGTGTGCAGAGGTGACAGGCAAGGTGACTGATGATCCTGACAATGAGAAGATGTAAAAATTGCGGAATGAGTTACACAACAAAGTTTAATACCTAGTATCAGGGGTTTGTTAAAATCCATAACCATATTCTTCTGGAAAAAGAAGTGGGACTACACTTTAGCATGTTTTTAACTAAAGTATTTATTATAGAAATAATATACTTTAAAAGAATATGCTTAAGTGCTCTTAACTTTAGTTATTGCATGGTAATTGTAAATAAATGAAAATAAATTGTAGTTTAAATTTATATTAATATGCAATTAGCTGATACGCATTATGAACTTTAGAGTGCTTTTTGGTCAACTTAAGTAGGACTTAAGTACATCTTTATATGTCATTTCATAATTACTTCTACTGTTTTTAAAATATGGTTAAAATATACTGCAGAATGTATTAACTAACATTTATGGTAAACTGCTTTCTATTGAAATGTGTATGTCACGTATGTTCTGTAAAGCTGCTTTGAAACAATGTGTATTGTGAAAAGCGCTATACAAATACATTTTAAATGTATTAAGTATATTTGTAATTACACATTTGTAATGATGAAGTTGCAATTTAGTACACTTAAAATACATTAACTTGCATGTATCAAATAACTAGTTTTAATTATAATCAAGTATTTTACATGTGCTTTAATATGTTCAAAATAAATCAACTTTAAAGCATGTCAAAAGATTATTAAAACTATTTAAAATGTACTTTAAAGCAAAACTGATAATTTGACAAAGTGCACTTAAGTACATTAAAAGTGTATGAAAGTGTACTCTCTGTAAGTACAATTAAGTGGCATTTTATTTCATTATATTATCTGCAAGTACAGTTATTTTTAAATAAACTTTTAGGATTTGAAGTACACTAACAAATGCAAATTTAATGCAATAAAGTGCAATTAATTTACACAGGGGTAAGTATAAACAGTTTAGCCTTAAAAGCCATAGCAAGCACCAATAATATGGATGAACTCATATGTTGTAATCCATTCCACCGTACACAAGGCTGTGAATTTGCCAGTAAAAAACAGAGCCAAGTTCACTAACGACCTGAATGAAAATGATGAAAAAAAAAAATTCCAACATAAGTCCATATTCTAGCTCTATACCAAAAGCAACATGCTGGATCTGTAGTAGCGCTTTACTAACAGAAACAGAAAACCCGGGCACGCTGGCACTGGCTTCTCTTGTATATTGAGGTCTTCGCTATCATGAGACTTGCACAGGAAATTGCAAGTGTGGGGGGGGGGGGTTAGTAGTGTAGTCATAAACTTTCCTTTTTTTACCTTTTGGCACCTTCAACATAAGTCACACATCCGGAATTAGTTACTCCTTAAAGGAGGTATCAGTGTGAGCTGTTTGAACAATGAGCATTGGGTCACAGCACACGGAGATTTATGGTGTAGCGGTATCTCTCACTCACTCCCCCTCCGGGCAAAAGAGTTATCTGGGAGGAAGGCTGACCTTGCGGTGACTCCTAAAGCTCACTCTACAACCTGTGTGCCTGGGAAAACAGGAAGCTGACATCTTGGAAAATGTAATGTTTATGGTTTGGAGCCATTAATATGGGCCCAATGCCCTGCTGTCTGCCACTGATTAAAGAGAGCTGTGGCACGTGAATGATCAAAACAAGCCAGGGCATGAGACGGGTTCCCCCTTTACTAGCTTTAGCACAGGGCTGTCCAAACTCAGTCCTGGAGGGCCGGTGTCCTGCAGAGTTTAGCTCCAACTTGACTCAACACACCTGACTGGAAGTTTCTATGCCTAGAAAGAGCTTGATTAGCTGGTTCAGGTGTGTTTAATTAGGGTTGGAGCTAAACTCTGCAGGACACCGGCCCTCCAGGACCGAGTTTGGACAGCCCTGCTTTAGCAGCTGCAACGTCAACACTATTGTTAGAAGAAACAAGTTTGCTCTGGATTTCTTGTTTAATTTTCGACAAACTGTCAGCTGTCTCAGATGTTTCTCCTAAATTTAATAGAGAAGAAACAAATGAGACTGAGAAGCTTATACTTAAGAGCAGTAGACGGACAAAAAATATTGAGAGGAACAAAGGGAAACAAGTTTTCGCTGACCAGATTTGAACCTGTATTTTCCACACAAGCACCCAAGGCTCAAAATATCTGGATAATGGATTTCTCACTTTCACTCTCTCTAAACCAGGGGTGGGCAAACTTGGCCCTTCCAGGCCACTTTCCTTCAGAGTTTAGCTCCAACCCTAATCAAACACACCTGAACCAACTAATCATTGTCTTCAAGACTACTAGAAGGCTACAGGCAGGTGAGTTTTATCAGGGATTGAATCAAATCTCTGCAGGAAAGTGGCCTGGAAGGGCCAAGTTTGCCCATCACTGCTCTAAGCAATGGCTCAAACAAATATTGTCACTTTCAGCTCAAACTCAACTTATGCTGCCTTCTTGACTGTCAATGAAATGACTACAGCCCATTTCCTCTCCTCCCACCTGTTGGTTTTAGCTGTATCCAGCCCTGCCCACCCATCAATCAGTGCTCTTAGCTCCTTGCACATGCTCACTATAAAGCTCATTTTATGGATCATGGATCTTCACTTGCCCCTACAAACAGGACTCTAACAGGAGAGAAGACACAGTGAGATTGGGTAAGATTACCTGAGCCTGGGAGAATTGTGCGTGTTCCCCTTGAGGGATTGTGAAAAGAAAGACAGGTGGAGACCCACCCAGACCCTGCGGCTACATGCATTACCACCTTCAGAGCCAAGAAAAAAATTATTAGCAGTTTGTTTGTCAATCCATTCCATTTCCTGTATATTCCAGTCCAGACTTAAGAGTGTACTTGCTCAAAAGTCAGTAGTGGACTCTGGTAGAGGGGATATATTCATATAGCATGTCTAAAGCACCAGAATCACAGCCAGATTTTAGGGTTCACCAACCCCTGACTCAACTCTTAAATTGTGACCAAAGCTGCATATCTGTTTTTTATGTCTTATTGTGGAAATCAAATAAACATTCCCCCCCCCCCCATTTTTAGAAAA
>NW_015506410.1:304477-322623 GCF_001515645.1 Sinocyclocheilus grahami
GTTGGAGCTAAACTCTGCAGGACACCGGCCCTCCAGGACCGAGTTTGGACAGCCCTGCTTTAGCAGCTGCAACGTCAACACTATTGTTAGAAGAAACAAGTTTGCTCTGGATTTCTTGTTTAATTTTCGACAAACTGTCAGCTGTCTCAGATGTTTCTCCTAAATTTAATAGAGAAGAAACAAATGAGACTGAGAAGCTTATACTTAAGAGCAGTAGACGGACAAAAAATATTGAGAGGAACAAAGGGAAACAAGTTTTCGCTGACCAGATTTGAACCTGTATTTTCCACACAAGCACCCAAGGCTCAAAATATCTGGATAATGGATTTCTCACTTTCACTCTCTCTAAACCAGGGGTGGGCAAACTTGGCCCTTCCAGGCCACTTTCCTTCAGAGTTTAGCTCCAACCCTAATCAAACACACCTGAACCAACTAATCATTGTCTTCAAGACTACTAGAAGGCTACAGGCAGGTGAGTTTTATCAGGGATTGAATCAAATCTCTGCAGGAAAGTGGCCTGGAAGGGCCAAGTTTGCCCATCACTGCTCTAAGCAATGGCTCAAACAAATATTGTCACTTTCAGCTCAAACTCAACTTATGCTGCCTTCTTGACTGTCAATGAAATGACTACAGCCCATTTCCTCTCCTCCCACCTGTTGGTTTTAGCTGTATCCAGCCCTGCCCACCCATCAATCAGTGCTCTTAGCTCCTTGCACATGCTCACTATAAAGCTCATTTTATGGATCATGGATCTTCACTTGCCCCTACAAACAGGACTCTAACAGGAGAGAAGACACAGTGAGATTGGGTAAGATTACCTGAGCCTGGGAGAATTGTGCGTGTTCCCCTTGAGGGATTGTGAAAAGAAAGACAGGTGGAGACCCACCCAGACCCTGCGGCTACATGCATTACCACCTTCAGAGCCAAGAAAAAAATTATTAGCAGTTTGTTTGTCAATCCATTCCATTTCCTGTATATTCCAGTCCAGACTTAAGAGTGTACTTGCTCAAAAGTCAGTAGTGGACACTGGTAGAGGGGATATATTCATATAGCATGTCTAAAGCACCAGAATCACAGCCAGATTTTAGGGTTCACCAACCCCTGACTCAACTCTTAAATTGTGACCAAAGCTGCATATCTGTTTTTTATGTCTTATTGTGGAAATCAAATAAACATTCCCCCCCCCCCCCATTTTAGTAAAATAAGCTGTTAAATGCTTGTTTGTTAATGTGTTTTATTACAGTTAAATGTTTAATTCATTCAAATAATCATTAATTCAACAACTTTTTTTGTGCCAGACTCTTAACTTATAAACAATTTAATTAAAAGGTATGAAAAAAATATTTAAAAGTCATTCTTTACTAGCTTTAATATTTTTGTTTTCTAAAGACATCTCTTATGCTCACCAAGGTTGCATTTATTTGATAAAAATACAGTAAAAACAGTAATATTGTGAAATATTATTAACATTTCAAATAAGTGTTTTCTATTTGAGTATATTTTCAAATATATTTTCAGCATCATTACTCCAGTCTACAGTGTCACATGATCCTTCAGAAGTGATTCTAATATGCTGATTTGATGCTCAAGAAACATGTCTTATCAATAATGAAAACAGTTGTGCTGCTTCATATTTTTGTGAAACTGCTATTTTTTCAGGATGCTTTGATGAATAGAAAGTTTAAAAAGAAGAGCATTTAGCAAAAAAAAACAAAAAACATAAAAAACTCACTAACCCCAAACCTTTGAACATAATTAGCTACTTTTAGTTTGTAGTTCGCCGTGTAGCAACTTTTACAAAAGAGTACCTTGACTGTAGTTGAACTTTATGTTCAAATTATGAGTAACTTGCAAGCTACATCATCAAAGCAGCTTCAACACTCGAGTCAATGTATGAGGCTGTGTTTGTAAGCCTCTTAGTTTACAGGCCTCGAGGTAATCTTCAACTTCACAAAGACCTTGGAAATGAGAGGATGGGAGGTAAAGTAATGTGCAGCCTGTGGATGAATGACTCTTACTGGGTCACCGCAGACAAATTGACTTGTTTAATGACATAGCCAACAAATGCAGGGCCTTTTACAACCATGTAGGGCCACTGACCTGGCCAGTGCTTATATGCTGGTCAGTGCTATTCACTCTTTCTTCTCCAAAGAGATGGAGGGGGAGGGGTTTGGACAAAGACAGATTTAGGAGGAAGAGAGAGGGGCTGGGGGACTGTGGACAGACGTTTAAGGCCGATGCACAGGAGGCTCCTGGGATAAGTGGCAGACCCTGTGATTAGAATAAAAATGCAGGCAATCTTGAGGTTAGCTGCAGGAGGTGGGAAGAGGGTTAAGTGGCAGGCTTTTACATGGTTTAAACAGCAAGCTTGATTTACCCTGCGCTGTGTGGCAAGCTATCATTTGCAAATCACACCACGTCTCCAGGGCCTGCTAAGATGAGCCATGGGTTTTGTCGTGGATGTTTGTTGTGGCCTTTTGTGTGGGGGCTTCAGACAAATGAAAAAAAGACTCAAAGTAATGAGTAACGTGGCTCTTCTTGCATGCCTCCTTGTCATTCATTACACAAGCATGTGAGTGTGTATCATGGTTCCCATGTAATGGCATGATTTGGGGTGTAAACATGTCATGAACCCTTCACAGCTATTGCATGTGAGATGGAAGAACCGGTCAAAGAAACTGTAGGGATCCACTGATATTACAATTCTGGTTATTCAGATAAGCCGGTTTTCATATTGGGGCCAATGACTAATAATTGGCAGATAAAAATATCAGATAAAAAATTATAACTATAATAAGTATTAAATATTATGTAATATGTAGTGGTATTAACTCTCTGGTGCCGATCGTTTATTTTTGACCGAACAATGCTACATTGTTTTTGTTCATTTTTGGAGATATCAACCTCAAATTTGGAACACAGCTTGTTTAGATTTATAGATTTGATATTCATGCAGGTTTAGAGTAAAACATGGTTTGGATATAAATAAATACATATACATATATATATATATATATATATATACACATATATAAAAACATGATCAAACTAAAATATATTACATTCATTTCATAGACATTTTTTTTTTTTAAATAAATAAAACTGTCACGCAAGCAGCACCAAAGGGTTAACTATGAAATAAAGCATGAATATTAGATATTCATTCAGAGATTAACAAGTTAAAGATGAAAAGTAACCAAAATGTATAAACGGGGGAAATGAGCATGCACAATTACATATCCAATATTGGTCAGAGTGGTTAGTCTTGTAAGCAGCATTTTGACAAGCAGTACTATTGTGCTTCAGGTGACCAGAGTTCAAGTCCCACCTTTTGTTCCTTTCCAATCCCGTCTTCTTCTCTCTCCCACTTTGCTTCCTGTCCACTTCACATGCTGTCCTTTGCTTTTTCGTGGTTCAGGTGACTTAAAACATAATTGAGAACTCCTTTAAGTATCGTCTCGGATGTTTCTTGATTAGGGTTGTAGCTAAACTCTGCACGACAGTGCAGGAGCAGGGTTGAAGCCCTCTGTGAAGAAGCTCTTTTAGAGTCAGCATGAAACAGAAAATCACAATTACATGTTCTCACCTGTTGTGGCATACTTCGGAGTGAAACAGCTTCTCGAACAAGACAAAATGTTGGGGTTGGACTTGATTTTGTCCATTGGGGTAGATAAATCATGTAGGTAAAAAAATGCAATATCCCATTAAAATAAGAAGTGTTAATTTTGATTTCATGGTGACTTTAAACAAAACTCTCCAGTGATATTGTGATATAAAAGAGATTGCACTTGACCTTTGTTCTTACAGCATCTCTCTGCAAACCTGTGTGGTCAAAGTACCGTATTGGCCCGAATATAAGACGACCCTGATTATAAGACGACTCCCCTTTTTCCAGATGTCCCTTTCGGAAAAAGGCTTTTTAAAAACCAAATCTCGTTTTTTCTCAGTAAAACACATTTTGTCTTCAATTATTTTCATATTGCATATTTCTCCTATTTTAATTTTTGTTTTGAAAGTATGGTAAAAACTGGTAAAATGTACCAACAATCACATTTAAAAAATATACACTTTTCGATATACCATTAAAAAAAAAAAAAAAAAAAACAGGTAGCCCATCTGAATTAGGACATTTAGGCTATCCATCTAATAGTAGCCTACCAAAATCTTATTAACAGTAGAAGTTAAATCTTCTCTGTAGTCTTCAAATCTGGGTACTGTCTTACGTTTTAAAATCACACAGGGAGTTTGGTCCCATCAGGCTAACGTGACAGTCAGGATGCAGCTGTAAGGTTTTCTTTTTCTTTTGATTTTACTCGCAATCTTTACAACACGCATTACATTACGTATTTTATGGCACACTCGTTTTATGCGTATTTGGCGCCACTTATTGTTGTGGGTGTATTATTGACATGTCAAAGTCTAGACCCTGAATATAAGACGACCGCGTTTTTTCAGATGCATTTCCAAGAAAAAAAAAACATTGTCTTATATTCGGGTCAATACGGTACATGAAATCCCCATCACCTTTAAAAGGCGAGAGATGATTCATACTGTTTGTGCTACTGTCACATACTAGCATGAGTGAGGAAGTCACTCGCTCCTCATGTCATTCCAAATCTGTATGACTTTCTGTTTTCTGTGGATCACAAAAGAAGATATTTTGAAGAATGTTGAAAACCACACAGCTTTGGAGGACCATTAAAAGAAAAACACCAAGACATTTCTCAAAATGTGTTATTTTATTTTCCAAAAAGAAAGTAATTCAGGTTTGGAATGACATCCCTCTCAAAATCATCAAATACCTGTGTGATTGAGAAGATTCCTCATCATGTCACGAGCTCCTTAGTGTTTGTATACAGCTTGAGTACATACTGTTTGAAGAACTCCTTTGGTAGCACTGCCTTAAATTACTCAAGACCACACCAAGTTTCTGCATGGCAGGCTCTGCGGGTTAGAATGAACACTTCTTAAAATACTGAGAAAACCTCTGGTGTCAAGACAGGAAGTGTCACAAACCGTAGTTGTCATGTTTAAATAGAGCAGAAGAGTAGGCTGAGATAGTGGCCTTAATTCACTAGGAGTTCTTTACCCTGTTATAAATAACCTCTCTCTATTTCATTCCCATTGTTAGAGGATCAATTACCCACAATGAGTATGCAGTCATAACACTTACCAGCAGGCAATTATTCTTTCCAGTTTTGTCCACTTCACCTTTGCTTGTGGGATTTGCTATATTCAGAACTATGTTCCAGCCAATTAGACACATATAAAGAGTTTTTTTTACAGTTACAGTCACAACCCATCTATTTTTACACAGTGAACACTGCACCTTAGTTCTAAAAGAGAGTACTGATGTTGAGATAAAACTTCAAACTAATGTGTTATAAGCTAAATCTTTATCGCAAATACTGCTCGCACTTAGGAATTTGTGCGATTCCTTCGCTTTTTCAAAAACTCAATCTATAGATCTAGTTAAGTTGAAAGCTTTGAAACGGAAATGTTTTTCTTTTTTTACTGCAAAAAATACATACTTTTACATTGACACACAGAGGCAAAAAAAAAAAAATTCAGGGACAAGAAAAGAAGTTGTATTATGTCAATGCATGAGGGTTAACAGCAGAGGAAAATGCCCACGAGAGGAAGTCTTTATGACCAGGGTGAATGACATTAGTTTGATGACCCTCATGGTTTGAGCCAGAGCACCACCATCTTCAAAGTGTTCGCATTTCCTTGCGATTTTATTTCAAGTCCCTTACCACATAAGTTTAAGCCTTACAGACTTGGGCCAAGGAGGAAGAAGAAACATTTGCACAAGCATATGAGACCCAGGAAAAGGGTGCACTTCAAACGATGGGACTTCATCAATGTTATCTGTAATAGTTTCAAGCTGCCCCTTAATCGCTTCCAGAGAGACAAAGAAAGTTAAGTTAGTAAAGATTCATTGTAAGACCCTCACAAATCCCATGAATTCAAATGAGATCATGGGACTTAAGATTTTCATTAAGAAACACAATGGAGAAGTAGTGAACTGTCAACAAGCATTGATGATTTATCATCATCAAAGCTTCATAATGCTTTAGACTTCCCTTGTTATGTTGTATCAATAGATCTGTAGAGTGCCAATTGTTCTCATAAAAATTTGTGTGTGGCCAGAAAACAATGAACCGGCTGAGTGGCTTGAACAAACTACTCTCAGAAGAAAGGTTTGGTCTGCATGTCACAGATAAATGAATACATTAGTCAGGGCTGGACAGGATGTGTGTGTGTGTGTGTGTGTGTGTGCGCGCGCACTCACTCTATGTGGTAGAGTTAATCTCTGGGCAGCAGCTATGTTGGGTGGAGATTTGGGATGAAACTGGCTAACACCCGTCCAGCCACACCGGATACCACTAACACACATCATCATTATAAACACAAGCATAATTCATAATCACAAACACAACATCTCAGCATCTACAACATTAGCTACATTTGAGGTGCATTTACACAGACAACGATTAAAAACCCATGAAATCGCTTGACAAACCATTTTCTTCATGTTTCAATTTTCTCTTAATTTAGCTCAAACTGCAGAGCAAATTAATGACTTTAAGTCACTTTTACGCTGCAATTGGCAATGTGAATGCCACTCATTACATGCAAAACAATCATTTTCCACATTTTCACAAACATTCATACTGTAGGAGTGGGCAAAAATATTGATTTTCACTGATCATGACCTTCTTTTGAACAATATGAATTCTTAAAATCCCCAAATCAGTTTTTTTGCCCATTACTTGCAGCATAAATTGAACGTGATGAGATAAAAGAGGTGTGCACTGCAAAATAATATACATCTTTTTATTAAGTTATCTTCGCAGGCTGTGCACAATAACATGACCAGCATAGTCCAATACACAAACCAATACACAAAAAAATGACTCTTTTGAGCTGGTCAGGTACTGAATCAATATCAATTATGCTATTTTTTAAATATTAATATTTTTTATCTAAATGTACCATATTTGAAGGTTCCCTGTTTAATGTACAGCAGTGAGAAATTATTTCTTTCATTTAAGCAAAAAGCGGACCTTTTTAACATAAATATGCCCGTTTATTTAAATTATTAACAATCAAATCAAAATAAAGTTTGAAATTAAACTGAATCAAGCTTGTGCATTTGGAATCAAATCAAATCAGGAAATTTGTACGGATACCCATCCCTACATGCAAACGGCCTTGGTTTTTACAGTTTTCCCATCCCATGCATTTGTCCAAGCCTTATTCACAGGCTCAAATAAACGTCCAAGCAAAGTTAAGGAACATACATTATTAACAGCACCACTTCACCTAAGAGACCGAACTCTAGGTGACACTGTGAAAAAATGCACCAAACCCCGATTTCCTATTCAAGCTCACTACACTTCAGAGGTATGACAGCATGAATCAACACCAAGATTTCTCAGGCTTAGGCGTAGCAGTCACAGGTCAACAAAGACGCAAACTCTGTCTGTCATTACTGCAGTTCATAGACAAACTGCAGAGTCAGCGGTGACATCTTAAATCACTATAAAGACTGTTGATTGGAAAGGTCTGGCATCACTGTCAGACTTCGAGAGAACATTGACAGCATTATGATTCAGAACATTCATGATTGTTGTTGCTTCAATCCAAGCCTCTTACAGACCACTGACGCTCTACCACCCAACGAACATCAGCAAAAACTGCCAACTCACATTCGCCCCAAGAAGCAGATGGGCAGTATTAGATAATCTGACTCATCAGGACGCATGAGTTTTGGAGTTCGCCTGCCAAAATCTGACATGTCAGACTGAAAGACAGAAAGTTATTCAACCAAGCAAACCAATGAGGCCGCACACACACATATACAAACAACTTGTCTTTTATCTCTCTCTCACACACACTTACTCTCGCAGATGTTACAGCCTGACCTCCTACACAATCAAGCAGGGAGTAGAATAGTAAAAGTGATGATTCCTCCGAAATGTGCTGAGAGATGCATGCCAAACTCTGGACACTGTGAGAAAGTGTTTAACCTTCTGCGAGCTTGATATCATAAGAGAACCAGCCGTCTAAATGCATCTTCATGCCACTAATTTCACACTCATGGACAGTTCCTGCAGCATCTAATGCAGTGTTTCCCAGCCCTGTTCCTGGACTCTTCCAAATCAAACAAACCCCCGAATCTAATCATCAGCTCATTAATAGAGAATCCAAAATCGGAAAAGGACTGGTCCGAGAAGGGTGACATCCATAATGTGTTCTGCTGGGGTGCCAACTGGAACATGGTTGGGAAACACTGGTCTAATCTATATGGTTCACTTAAATGACAAGGTAGATGTGCAAGTTTTGGCAATCAAGGTGTACAGCAGGGGTGTCTGAAGATCTACCTACCTGCCAAGTTCAGTTTCAACCCTGATCAAACAAGTTTTTCCTGAAGCTCTAAATCAGCTAAACTTTGTGGGATGGTAGATGTCCAGGAACGGGATTAGGCACCCCTGGTGTACAGGTTATCATCAGCCCACCAGGAAAAAACTTGGCTTACAAGCTCTCAGGCCACAGTGAGGGATTCTAGAACTATTATAGGGCCATTTTCACCTGGCATGAATATGCGTTTTCAGTGGTCCAATCACAAGTCTGCTGAGATGGATTACCATTTACACCTGGTATTAGCATGAGTTTCAAATGCTTCTCCTTTTGTCAAGATACTCCGGTCAGACTCTGCATCACTTTCACGGAAGCACCCAATGCGGCACACAAGTATTACTAAATGAGCAGACCCGTGTCACACTACTTATGAACTAACGGGAAAGGAAAAAGATATTTGAAAAAGATCAAGACGGCAGCTGAGATTTCAACCATAATCCATGTGTTTTGGTAAAATGCAGAGAAGTGTGAATCACTTGTTTTGGTTTGCTTTGTCACAGCAGTTATGTGTTGTGCGATGTGGTCACATGTGTTTCTGACTACCTCCATTTCAGTGATTTGATCATAAAATGTTTTAGACCCCATTTTCACCTGTATTTAGTGCTTTTGTGATCCATTCACAAAAGAACACACGTTAATAACAGATGTGAACTATTAAAATTATTTAATGCTGAATATAATGCATGATAATGCAATGGAGGAACTGCAAATTGTTGGTCATGATAATGCCAAGCAATTATGAGTAAAAAAAAAAGAAAAAAAGGGCCTACATTATTTTACTAAATTTTATTAAACATGCTAGATACTAGATGACGTCATTAAATATGTACAATTAAAAAAAATAAAATGCACGTAACACTTACACAACATGTGTCTAACATAATTCTTTATTTCCAGCTGTGCAGAATCACAAATGTTTCTGTTCTAGTGTCACCACTGCCCTTTGTGACCAAAAGACCATGCAAATCCTATTCATATCCACCCATGATGCAATACCAATTTTTTTTTTATTTTTATATCTGTATATCATATGTATTAAACGTAATTTAAAAACAAACAAACATTTTAACTATTCTTTACTTTGGCTTTGTTTAAAAAAAAATTTAATGTGAGTATAAATGTGAAATCAGTGTCGAACCACATTGTGACACGAGTATCATTACACCCCTAAAATATGAGCATGTGAGAATATGAGTAAATGAATGACTAAGCAATTGTATAAATGAGCAGGGAAGAGAGTGAATAAATGAGTGTGTGAGAGAGAATGTAATTGAAGGAATGAATGAATAAGTGAGAGTGATCAAGTAAGCGCGTGTGCTGGTGAATGTGTGTGACTGCGTGTGGAGCAGAATATTGATTAGATTGAGGAGGTGGGAGCTTTGTCATGAACAAATCATTCTGCACACCACACACTGTAGTGGGCAGAGCTTACGCAGACCTATCACAGCACACTGAGGGCATGTGACTCAACCCTCTAACAGAGCCTATCATCCTGCACTGGCCCCTTCCCACAAACTTTATTCAGAAATGAATCGACTCATGCTCAGTCTCGCCCAGGCTGAAAAACCTCCACACATGTTGGCCTACAGGATGATACATCCATCATACGCTCACTAATTACATACTCAAGTACTAGCAAGTTCTCAGTGGACACCTGCAGCACCAATGTGTAGAAAACACAAGCTCTGTGCTTCTACAGTGGTTTCCTTCCCTTCTACTCTCATCACCTCATTATGAGGCAGACCTGTGTTTGGCCATTAACACTGGAGTGTGTTAAAGGCAGCTTGGAGATTAGCGTTTCCTCTCACCTCCCTTTGTATCAAACTTAAGAGCAGTCGCTCCCTGCTGGAGAGCTCACCATCGAACTCACTGACACAAACCCCACCAAAAGCCTGTAAACTATTTATGAGCACTCCATTTTCATGGGCAGAGATGGATGTTTCATGTAGGGCAGGATGGGATCGGAAAGGAAAGAGAGAGGGAGATATAACTGAGTGAATAGCTGAGCAAGAGAAAGGAAAGAAATGAGCTTTGAATATTCAAGTGGCACTAATAAAGTTGTGTCAAAATAATTGCATCTGAGAGATGAACGTACAAGAACCCAGTGTGGAAACTGGATTTTTCTTTGTGCCTGGACTTCTCTGCCAATTAAATAATCATTGTAAAAGCTAATTGTTAATTAAGAAAAAAATAATAATTTACTCAGTTTATCATTCTTAATCTTGCACAGTGTACATTTTATTAGGTAACACAAAAGTAAAAATTCAGAAAAAAAATTATCATCATAATTCCAAAATAAATAAATGCATAAGTCACATATGTAACTCTAAGTAGTTGATTGGTTCACTCAAGCTGGCAGCACAACCAATTGATTTCTCTTTCCCATCTACGTAACCCGATTTACTCCCAGCCTGGTCCAGCTCATTACTGTGTGTCATGAAAGTTTTCTTTAGCCCTCCTCCTCCCCAGAACCACTTGTCTAATTATTTACCTTGCAACAGAAGCATATCTGTAATTCTCAGTCTGCCAACCTCGTAATTTTGAGTTCATGCCAGCAGCAGCGTAGCAGATCTAGTCCACCAAGATCAATCTTACCTACACTCAATTTTTATCAATAAATCTTATCTTATTAAAGTTGTCTATTGCAAAGATCCCCAGCCCTGCTCCTGGAGACCCACTGTCCTTCAATATTGATTTCCAACCTGCTTCAACACACCTGCCAATGAATTTTAAGTGATCCTGAAGACCTTGATTAGCTGGTTGAGGTGGGTTTGATTAGGTTTGGAGCTAAACTCTGCAGGGCAAGGGCCTTGAACTTAGCCTAGTTGCGATGTTGAGGGGCACAAAGTTACAATTTAAGTAACTTTTTAATAGAAATTTGTATACTTTTTTTTGTACCATTAAACTTTAAAATGCACCTCTATAAACTAAATGAAGAGTTTGGGTTGAAAACGCGATAAATGCCATTTAAAAAAAAAAATGTAGTTCCCATCAAAATCAGTATTGTATCTGGTCGGTATTGAAAAGTCCACTTTTAATTTTACGCAAAATGCGATATCCGCTGTGTTATTCTGTCATGTTTTCTCCCTAGCTTTCCAAACAGCAACAAACGCCAGTCTCCCTTCTCTGCAGAATGCGATACATCCGCTCAACCAATCACAGCACACCATTCCACGCACTGTAAACAGTAACGGTGCTTTGGATAGACCAGGCATCCTAGTTTTCCTCATCTACTTTGTACTTTGTTATAAACAAACCCGGTTCTGTGATTAGTAGTAAATCTCCATCACGTGCTTTCAGATGGAGCGACATTTAATACACAAAGCCGTAGATCACTGACAAGCTACGTAATATCACGTTCATAATCGAAGGCAATTCATCTGTGATTATCAACGCAATATTGCGTAGCTCGTCAGTGATCTATGACTCTGTGTATTAAATGCCGCTCCATCTGAACGCATGTGATGGAGATTTACTACTAATTTTACTTACTACTACAGAAAATAGGGGTTTTCATCTTGCCACTTTCTTGGTAAAGAAAACACATTTTTACTCAAATTAATCAAAATGGATTTATAGCGCTTTGGAACCAAACTCTTCAAATATTTATGTAAGCCTCCAACCATGTGTAATGGTTGGGGGAAAATGTATTAAATTGATCACCGATAAGATCACTTTAACTGACAAACATACATTCTTTAGACTTATATGATAATATTGACATTTAATCTCATTTAGCCTACATTTAAGAGACAGAACATTATAAATAAATGACTTGTTAGCGGCTCTTCAACATGATCCTGGTTTAAACACTGGTTTAAACTATATGCATCTTTTATGTAGAAGTCAAATAAAATCACTAATTTCTTATCTTTTTGTATCAGTATTTATTTTTACAATTAATTTCAAGTATATAAATGTTATTTGCATACTTAAAATACTCATTACGTTATTTCAGTAGAAGCTTATTTTTACTTTCAGTTATGTGAGGCAAAATAAGAATCAACCTTAATTGGATAAACTGCATTTCCACACAGCTTCTGCTCATAAATTTGAAGGCTGCTATTGCATCAATGAAGGTAAACGTTATGTTATCAGAAATGAAATACTTCACTAAGAGCTTACAACCTACTAGCTTGCTACATTGTGCCTCAAGAACAAATGGCACAACCAAATTAAGCACATAGTTAATTACAAACTAAAAAGTAGTTACTAAGCCTCTACTGTTGACTTTTTTTTTTTTGAGTAAGAACTTATGAGCAGCTGGTGCAGCCCTACCCAGAAACAGAGCTGAAGATCTCTGGGCTATTGTTTTGCTCCAGAAGTCTCTGCTTCTAGTGCATTAATCACATGGACTACTTTTGTTTTTTTGGTCGCTTTTGCATTAATAATTAATTAAATATTAACAGTTAAAATCATATTTTCAACACAACTGTCCCTTTAATCATACCAATTCCAAACAACCCACACACATACATTTTACACCCCCCCCCCCCCCCCCCCCCCCCCCCCCGCATTAAATTTCCTTTACACAGGCATGGTTTTGTATTTGTTTTTCATCTTTGAGTGAAACATGAAACATGAGTAAGTTCTTGCCAGGCGTCTGATTTAGTGTTGCTGGCAGTAATGGACTTGAGATGCTGATTAGTTGTAAATGGGCGAGGCGAGGTAGAGCGCCTTGCAATCACGCCATGCCTAATGTCGCTCTGCAGACCCTTCTTCTCTGCAGGGAGCACTGCCTCAGAACGAATGGGTCTGCTTGCCACATTTCTAATTGAAAGTAATGATAATTAATATCATCATAATCACAGTTTGTTGTTGAGGATGTTTATGGGCTTTTGTGGCAGAAAAATGAGAAAGCACTTTATAAAATGGCTCTTGTTAACCTTTTAGCTTACTGCAGTTTCATTTAGCATCTGGAGCATCGCTTCCATGCTGGCTGTGAGTAGAAAGTAAGATGGTAATTTGTATTCAGTTCCATCTACTCTCTTTGGGGTGGTGTGAAAGATAAATCCTGATAAATGTAGGCTGATATCTGCTTTAATGAGCTTGAATTCGAATACGCTGTGGAAACATGGAAATACTTTGGAGCAAAGGACAAAACGATATCGCTGAACATGCACTCATGAGCTCATGAGGATTGATGGTACGTCAAAACTGCATTTGACAGGCAAATCACCCTCACGTTCCACTTGTAACTGATAGGGAGTGTTACAGAGAGCCAGAACTTCAGAGGCTATGACTGTGACCTCTGTTGAACTTACTGTGCATGTTGTCTTTTGTAAATGATGAATGGTTAGTCTGGATGAAAATTATATTATGTAATTATTGATACTGAAATACTTTGGCCAAACTCCGTTTATCAATGCAAGTCATTAATAATTATTTCCCTGAAAAGTGTAAACACTGACAATATCAAAACACTGCTCTGTTTGATTATGAATCCTGACCAAACCAAACTGGCTCAATTAATAGTATTTTTTTCAGAAACGTCTGTTTGTCCAACAAATTGCAGACAATGGGCACGTTTGGGAAACATGAAACAATTATTTATTTTTTTTATTACATTTGTTGGCACTAGTGCTGCACACTTTACCTTGAAGCTTTTCATTTAAGCTCTATTTAACATTTGACAATATTTAAATCCATTTCAGATAATTTTTTTTGTAGATTGGCCCACATTATTAATGTAAAAAGTCCCAGAGAAATCAGTTAATATATATATAAAAAAAAAGTTAACATGAATTCTTATAAAGTTATCGTTATGTGCCCATCATCTGCTATTTCCACCACTTGCTCAAGTCACTCTTCATTAATACATGACATTTTATTTTCACATCATTGTGCAGCACTGGCTTAATTACGTCACAAAAGTGTGGTCTCAACGCAATTGCATTGCAATTATTTCGCATTTACTATAATTCAATCAAATGGCTTTCTACAACTAATTTTTACGTTCTGTGCGTGGCATATTATTTTTTCTGCGCGGTTGCAATGTAAGTGTGCGCGGCCGAGCACACGCGCATCTTAGAGGGAACATTGGCTCTCAACACTGACAAGCTTCAGGCAGACATGAAAAACGCTTCTCCTCTCCACTGTCCTCTCTTCAAACCAACCCTGTGCTTATTCAGTTAGTTCAAGTACAATCAGTTCCTTTCAATTGCAAATCAGGCTGGTACAGCCGTGGACGAGACAAACAGAGCATGTAAAAAAAAAAAAAAAGGCAACTCTTAATGTAGTGAAAGAAAGAGTGGGGGGAAAACAGCTTATAAGAAAAAGGACATATGTAGCTAAATTACAAGAGCCCTGAGGATATGCAAATTAAAGGGACCTCCCACAATAATTACTTTTTTTTTCTTACGCAAACCATGCTGCTCAGATTAGCTCTTTTCTTATGCAAACCATGCTGCTCAGATTAGCTCTGTGTAAAAGAAACACAGGGAGGATTGGCCTGTGTGTCAATGCCTCTATTCTGCTGGAGGGTTATAAACTATTCTTCGCAGAGAATGCACTCGATTGACCCACCATTAATAATCCTGGAGGATTAATTAACATGATTGCTCTTGATGCTTGAAGACAACAGTTGAATTCAAACGTCTTTTTAAAGGGGTCCTATTATGCTCTTTTACAAAGTTTTGATTTTGTTTTGGGGGTGTACTAGAACAGGCTCTCATACTAGGTTGTTCGAAAAACACATTATTTTTCACATATTTTACATTATTACAACACCTCTCTCCCCAGTCTGGCATGAACGGCTCGAATAGTTCCTGTATCAAATGAAGGCCCTCCTTCTGAAATACGAAATGTGCTGTGATTGGATAGCTGGGCCAGTGTGTGTTGTGATTGGCAGCACTCGGCACCTGGTCGGGAAATGTCATGCCCCTTACCATAGCCGCCTGCGAGCTTCAGTGTAAATATTGCATCAAAATCAAATTAATTTGAGCGTGATTTAAACCCGGATGATTGTAATCCCTCTAAGTTTGTCTGCCTTGGGAAAGCTAGCGTGTCTCCAACATAGTGATAACACTTGTTGCCTTCTCTATTGCAGCTCAACCAGGTCTCATCCCATTCGTCGATATTTGTGATATCACAAATCCCGGAAAATATGTGTTGTAGTCCAAACGAGTCATTCGTTGTAGTTTTTGAAAAGTGATTGCTGTTAAATAAAATATCTCCTTTTGAACTGGACTTTGAGCTTTGTAACTTTGCTGATCTTTTTTATGCTCAAACAGCAACATTACAGACCAACTAAAGTTGAAAAAGTGAAAAAGCATAATAGGACCCCTTTAAATGTCCCTTACAGAAAGAGAGAAGCACTAGCCTTACCTTGCTCTCCAGTCAAACCTTGGGATCCAACCTGTCCTCAAATGGCCGCCCCACACCTGATGCTATGGAGTTAAATGTAGTGTAAAATGCTACTATTAATGAAACTTGTATTGCTATGTTGTACCTCAGTGGTAAACGTGCTCTCTCCCCCCTAACTCCAACAAAAGCTCAAGCTGGCCTTTGTGCCTGATGCAGGTGTCCAGGGCCATGAAAGGACTCAGGCTCAGATCGGGAAAGCTGAGGGGTCCATTCACCCAAACACCCACCTGTAGGACAATCTAACCCAGATGAGTCACTCTTACAGGCTCAAAATGCTTCCTGACAGACAGCCGGTTCATTACTTGTGTGGGTGGAATCCGTTCATTAATCTGGCAGAGATAATTTGGAGGGGCTCCTGTTAAGTTGAGTGGCTGAAGTTAGGTCGCAGATGGTATCGTATTAAAACTACGATGGTATCGTAGTATTAAAACATCCTTGTTCCAAATAGCATGCCCTGACATTTTACTCAATTCACCTGCCATTGGCAAGATGAGGCAAAAAGTAAAAATTTGGACTAACAGAAATAATGCCATAAAGCAATAAATGCATCTCCTCCATGTTAAAGTCCTGATGAAATGGAGTTCAGTGACATATTAGGGCAGTGACTTGGCATTAGGGACCTATGTATCAGTTCTTGATTGGATCTTGAGTGCATGGCACTTTAAAATGAATGCAAGCTTTGTGGAGCTTTGAGTCAATTGTGGATGGGCGGGTTTAAGCAGACTGAATGACTGGAGAAGTCTGGCAGAGAGGCATCTTTTTTATTGGATGTTTTACTGGAGTTATGTTTTGATTAGACATTTAAAGAATCCTTTATAATAAGATCAATAACATTAATTTACAAAATCAATAGGGTTTCATTTCTTTCAATGCAGACTTAAATCTGAAATTTTGTCCAAATAACTACATGACATTTTGTCAGTTGCTTCTTTTCTGTTACTGCAGCACTGTGCTGGGCATCCCCTTCTCATATGGTGCTTTTCCACTGCATGGTACGGCACGGTACGGTTCACTTTTGGGGGGTTTTCCACTGGGTACAGTACATGGTACCTGGTACTTTTTTTAGTACCACCTCGGCTGAGGTTCCAAGTGAACCGTACTGTTACCAAAACTTGACGTGTAAACTCTGCTGATCACGGATTGGCCGGAGAGAATCGTCACTACCTGCGTCACTGAACTTGCGACACAAACACAACAGAACTGCTAGATTTAAATCAGCACAGCCAGCGAAGCATCAAACGCAACTGTTTTGAACAAGCGCACCTTTTTTAACAACCAAAAAGTGGCTGTTTCGTTGTCTGTTGAGGAAGTACAGATGCTCCTCTCGTTGACAGCAGAGGAGCGGATCCAGCGAGCTTGATGGGGCGACGCGAAATGAAAACATTTTTCAGGAGTCGCGGCAATAGAGGCGGCGCAACTATAACGACATGTGAATAATCCCGCCCACTCTAAAGCGGTACTGAACTGCAGTGGAAACGCAAACCGAGCCAAGCCGTGCCGTGTCGCACCGTACTGAGCCGTGTCGAGCCGAGTCGTACCACGCAGTGGAAAAGCGCCAATAGTTACATAATAAAAAGCCCTGTTATCATTACATATTAAACATGAAATATACTCTGACTGGCTGTGATTGTTGAAAGTGAAAATGCAGCACGATGCAGCAGAGACAAATTACTCACCATTACTAGAAATTTGTTGCATTGTACCTGGTTAGGACATGGTGTGTTGATGTCTTTAGACAATGATCCCTCCGTTATTTGTCTAGTTACGCAATTATTTAGAAAATTTTACAGAATGTCAGCTGAGTCATAAGCAATTGTCTTCATAAAAGGCGTGATCAACGGTTTCTAGGAGACAAGCTGTGTTTTCCAGAGGATCTAACATTAGAGATGTGACTGACACTCCTTCCCTCGTTACTGATCACATGTCAAAACTGTCCTGCACTTCAGCTTTAAATGTAGGTAATGGTGATTTATGTTTCCCAAGTACCATCAATAATGTACTTGGTAAATTAACTTTTGTGAAGGATTAAAGCAACTATATAGCAAGCCCTATTTTTTCGGATAAATATTACAGCATGGCTGTATGAGTGCATTTAATATTGTATTATAGAGACCTTTTTTGGTTTTGCAGAGCAACCTTAGCGATTACAAATGTTTACATTTCATTTACCTGATGCAATTATCCAAGGTAAGTATATTTCCAGAGGGGATTTTCTTTCTCAAGGTGTCAAATTACCATACACTGCAATCGGAGTCCCGTGCTGGGAAGCTGAGTTGTAAAAACCCAGCATGTTTGTGATCTTGACTGGTCTCAGTAGAACGTAAGGGCCCGGTAAAGGGGGGGGGGGGGGAGAA